>NW_019212993.1:192204-236062 GCF_002532875.2 Varroa jacobsoni | reverse complement strand
ATATAATTTTTTTTATAAAACCTTTATGATGCGTATTTGTAATATCTATGTAGAAAAACCACTCGGAATGAATTTGCTTCATTATACATTTTACCGCGGATATGGCACACAATTTCCCTTGAATCTTTGTTCATGTCATACACACTCGGTTCCACGTTACAGCTGATAGCAGTTTTAATATAAATAATTATTACAGAGCAATGTATAAGTAACGTTTATAACGAAGCGAGACCCGATTCAACACTGAAATAAAAAAGAAATGGTCGACGCTTCAATTATTATAAAAGTAATGCATGACAGATATGGAATATTGAGTATAATTGTGCCGCCATGCAACTGCAGAATTGACTTTCATTGCGATTGAAATTGGATTGATTTTGACTAGATTCGAATCGATCGGTGATCAACAAACGTTAATGCATAATATCGAAAAAAAAAAAAAAAAAAAAACAAAATTTGTTCACTTTGGCGTAATAGCTCCTATAGTAAATGTTGTCAATGTGAATGCAGAACTGCTGAAGGCTTTGGTTGTTGATACATAGCAATTAAAAGAATAGATGTTTATATATATATATATATATATATATGTATATATATATATATATATATATATATAACAAGTTGCCTCTTGTTGAAACTCGTAACAATTATACAGAATGTAGTGTGCGTACTGCAAATGCGCGCGAACTGCTGTTTGGCTTTTCGTGCCTTCAACGGCCGCAAACCATGATGACAATGAATGAGAACTTTGAAAAACATTTCGATAGGAGTTGCATGAATGATTCGGAAGCGAAACTGCTCGGAACAGAAGAGTAGCGTAGTCTACAATGCGTTTTTAAAATGATTTATTAGTCCGACGACGTCGTATTAACTGCAATAATAAGAATTTTCGACACAAGGGTAAATATAAAATTTACAAGTTGGTACAATTGACATTATTGTCCTAGGGTACAAGTGTTTTCTTCGCAGTCTTTTATAGATACAAAGATACTTAGAGCATCGCCCTACCTCTTTGCTTATTTCGCAGTTTACCGCCGTGGTCAAAACGATTTGCTTTTTCCTATACAAGATGGGGCAGAAATCGGTTTACGGTGGGGAATAACGTAAGTCGAGAACTAGGAAGAATTAAGATTTCTAGGGGCAAGAAAAGATAGGCCTCAGGTTGAAACGGATGCTGCTAAACTCCAAGTCTGCAATATTCGAAATTAGACGCTTGACATTTTTACTTTATTGCTTATTCATGCCTTTTTACACCGTAAGCCAACTTTCGCCTCACCCTGTGTAGCACAGCTCTAACTAATCGTGGCATACCCTTTCGCACGTCAACAATGGAAGAGAAAAATCACTGGCACACTTGCAGTGAGGGGAGAATAACGAAGCAAAATACTAGATTTGTATTCCATCTTCCATCACGTAAATGGGTTTGGTTTATTTAAACTATGTTCGGGGCCTTAATCTACCGAAAAGTAAATAAGCCGCAAAACACCCACGCGCCACATCGCTTCACTAAAAATGATTAACAACACTAATTATAATAATGTATTTTTAATAAAACGAAATGGTTTTCTATTGGCTAGTTAATCCATAAACTGCATCCTCGATCGATTTGGGTTACAATAGTTTAGCTACCCAAGGACTTCGTTCATTGCACAGTGGTGAATATGTGTGCGGCATCTACATGACAATATCGAAATCTATATATTTAGCTTACATAGACTCAATGCAAGATTTCCGATCTAATGCTGAGTGTCTATCGTTTAGTCAGTGCTATTCTACCTACTGGTCCTTACCGAATTTGACAAATGTCTTCGACTGGATTTCGCCTATATAGCATTCTATAATCGCTCACGTTTGGCGTTATTGTACGGTCGTCAGACGCTTTTAAGTTTTTTTTTTGCTACCAAACAGTTATCCACCAAAGCCGCGCTGCTTGAATAAGCTAAGGGTATAAGTTCAATTTAGATTCTTATAGAGAACTAAAATGGGTTGTTTTGAAAGAGCCGCCAAATGTAATCTATTTCTGTGCCGATAAAGTCCACAACCGCTACTCGTACTCTACTCCATTTTCTTATTCGTAACTTTCTTGTGCTTATAACGAAATCAGCAAAAGGTTGCCTGAAAGGTCTTGCATGTCGAGAATGGCAAAAGTAATGTCCTACATTATGTATTGCGGTTCTTATCAGAGTTACATATGTATCTGTACGAAATAATATACATTGATATCGAATCTTGTCTCGCACCAGTAAATGTACGTCGTCTCAATCCCGACCTCAGATTAACTTGTATTTGAATCTATCCTTAACTTAATCCAATCTAGTAATAGTGGTACTATTGAAATGTTCCTGGTCATGTGCTGCTGAACAAACTTGCGTAATCTTTGAACGGTCCTATAGAAGTGAATTGCTCGATATCTTAACTTAAATAACTTTCGGGGAAGGGACCGGGATGTGCAGTCGGGTTCGGCTGTGATGTTACATAGATTTTGGCCGTTCTTTTTGAGCGAAGTTCACATAAGCGCACTATCAGCGATCGGTTGATCATCGTCTCATCTGCGGCCCAATCCGGAGGTTTGCATTGGCTAATCATTTCTACGCAGTCTACAATCGAAAAAAAAAAAACAAAATAAATTATTACTACTTCATTTTATAAATTTTGTTTCCAGTCAGCCCAGTTAATTGCCTGCTTCTGTACTGCTTGACCAGCGCGACTTATTATTGTGCTCATAGTGCGGTATCATTATATTTCGTATCATAAATTCGTTAACTTATTTCAAGTAGATTTTAAGTCGCCAATGTTACTGTTCAATTATTGGCAAAGTAATACAGATTCTTCGAAGCAAGCGCAATGCGAAATTGCTTGACTTTTTATTTAAGTGACACAATTTTTTCCCTATTATGCTCCAGTAAGAAATCCAAACACCGCTAAATTAGAAGACACTGTCAAAGTATACCCTAATTCTCACTGACTAGTATCTGGTTTTGTGTAGATGACGGTACCTAAAATAGCCTGATGAGTGATAGGACAAAGTCCAGGCCGATCTGGCGAACCCTTTACGCTTCGTTCGATCAGTGTTTGGTCGTTGAAGACGCAGACCAAGAGTCGACGTGCGGCCGATATCGCGTTCTTTGTTCGATAGTAGACATTTACGAGATCGAACAGCTTGATATAGACGCCTGAGCCGGTGACCAGCTCCATTACCTAACGCAGAAAAATCGTAAACCTTCTGTAAGACACTGCATTACAGAGCTGTTTTAATGTCATCATTATAGTAAAATGAAGATTTTCGATGCTCGACCTTCTAGTGAATGGCTAATTAGAATTGAAACGTTTGACTGTATTAAATCATATCTATAGTGTTTATTAACGAGTGTCCGCATTCATAGGGGGAGAAGGAGAGCCGGTAGGCGCAACTAAACATGAGATCGCGCAAAATTCCCCATTATGTAATAAAGGGAACGAACACCTGTGTAGACATCACGATGTATGTTGGGTTTATGTACTCGTGTGTACCTGTACCTGTAACTCTAACAAACTGCATTACATTCTGAGCTAATGAAGAAACGTATCGTTACGCTCTTCTTCTGTGTAGGCGGGTTTTAGCTACGTACCTCCGGATCGCTTGCACTCCACCGCAGCTGTTTCGGGTCAGCTTTCGGTCTGCCTTCATCGTCGATGTAGTAGCTTTTGGCACGGGTGAATTTGTGTTGAACTATAAACGCGCCATTGCCCCAATAATGACTGCTTGGGCTATTTGTGCTGCGACTGGTGTTGTTGCCTGTGTTGGTGTTGTCAATGTTGATGATATTGCCCCCATTACTGCCGACAATCGAATTTCCACTTCTCGTCGCTCCGACAAAACCTCCGGAAGTTAAGGCACTACCCGTATTTGTGTTGTTGCTACTGCTGGCGGTACCGCTGCCGTTTCCGTTGTTGCTATCACGAAGTACAGCTCCGCAAGTTCCGCTATTGCTGATGCTGTTGTTATTAGCCATGCTGCTACTGCTGCCAGGAGCATTTTTGTCGTTACTGCTGCTACTGGAAGTGGGCATCGGATCTGCAAAAAGGAGATGCATAAAAACCAGATAGTAACCACCACACTTAACAACAACAACTAAACGTATAAATAAGTTTACGAAATTAGTTTGCCTGTGGAACAGAACATTAGCCTTCCAGATCAATGAATCGACAGATAATGAGTTAAACGGAGAATTCGGGACAACTAGCCAAGAAGGGAATACAAGAATGCACCGTGTTATCATGTATTTTCATTGTTATATTCGTATTTATTGGGAGGTAACAGAATTGCTAAAGTAATGTTGGCGGTAGCGGAAGGGTTGATTTCTATAGATGACATATTGCCATTAACATCTACGGATATATTCTAAACTTCTCATCATGACCGTGTTGATTGAATGAGACGGAAAGAAACGAAAGATAGATGAATCATCAACGGTATCGTGGTCGTTACAAGTACATGGTCTTACGCGCATATGCGTAGACATACAGTTATATCGCCATACATACCAAAGAAAAGGACAAATGAGCCATTAAATGGATACGACCACTTGCGTTTTATTAACTTTAATAACTAAACAGCAGACATTAGAAAGTCAAAATGCAACGTATTCCATGAATGAAAAAGCGCAATCGACTCCCATCGCGGACGATCATGATAATAATAGGAGCGTCGATATAATAACTGTGCGTCAAAACATCAGCTAAGTCGGGGTGACACAACAGCCCAAGAACGCACATACGCCGCTTGACCACTATCTCAGCACTGAGATGGGGATGTGCAGCACGCACGGTCAGGTTATCCAGCCGTCGTATTTCAAAGAGAAAAAGGACACTTTTCAAATTTGTCCCGTTGTGGGCCACCTCTCTCTTCTCTCTGACGCCTTTTTTCCGTTTCGTTATGACGTGATTCGTGTATTTTTTTATCGGACATCGCACGCTCGTTTATGGAACGGTGTCAGACTCCCTAGCCATCCTTTACGGCGGTCAGCGAGAACGCAGATTACCGTGAAAGTCACCCGACTCTGCAAGAAAACATCCAGATAACTCGAGGCAATAACATCAACAACAAACACATCAGCAACAGCGACAACAGCAACAACGACGATGACATGACGCTGCAATAGTGGTAACGCTAAATGTCCTATGGAGTGCGCGAAAGACACAAAAAAAGAACGCAAATAATACTGTTCCGGCACCATACCAGGGAGCACCCTCGTAACAGATATATGTAGAAACAACAACAAGTTAAGATAAATTTCAGGTACCTTTGCTCTGCGTAGATAAGATGCACTCGCGTAATCGACATGGCTGGAAGGCAAATGGGTAAACAGTATCGAATTCATGGAAACATCGTCACTAATCCGGCCGAGCTGTAGTAAGAAACGGACATATGGATCTCAATGTAATTCGTTTGAACGACATTAACATAATGCAATATATACAAGTCAACAGATACTCGAACGGGACCGTGTTGTACATACGCACGGAGTAGTCGCAAACGTGATTAATGCATAGGCCGCTATGGTTGCGTGATAGGTGGCCGACGTACTTTAAAAGCCTCTTGCGTTGATAAGTATATCAGCTTGCGATAATCGAATAATTAATAATAATGGTAATAGGAGCATTTTAGTGCTAAATATGTGTTAAAAATAGAAGCATTAATTAAAACGGCAATCTGCACATAAACCATTCTATATGTATAGCACTATCACAGTGAGCAGTAGAAATCCATAAGCGTAAAAATGCAGCAGTAATAACAGTGAGGCCCAATGTTCAACCTAACGGCCAACGCAGTAAACGAAGTGATTTGTCTGCAGGATCGACAAGTGCGCTGGAAACGTAAGAAAAAAACGGATCCCCACGTCGTACAGGCTGTTCTGTCAACTCGCCATACTAGCCGGTAACGGCGGCGAGCTCACCTGCACACACTATACATGAACGCACGCGATGAGACAGGTATTGCCGTATCCTAGAAATTAAGCGTCACTTGAGACGATGGCGCGTCGACTTTCGCTGCGCAAAACGAAGTCCGATTTTTGTCTACGCGCGATTTCGAATCTTGCCCACCTCGCGTATCCTCAAATCTAGCGGGCATCACGTTATCACGACGGAACTGCACCGTTAATAGACGGTTGCTAAGCTTTCAGATGAACCTCTGGCCTGAGACCAGCATCCTCGTTTAGAAGCGCATGTAAATAGCCTTGCGTGCTTTCACAGACAAGAAGCGTAAGCGTCTCCAGAAGAAGCAGAGAAGCCGGGGCACTCGGTGCATAAAAGTCGTCCAAAAAGTGCACGTCGACACGTTTCGGACGGGATAGAATCAGATCGAATAAAACAGCATCGGGCACACGCACAACGATGAATACCATCAGGGCTGTTTCAGTAATGTTTTAGCAGCAGCAGCAGCAGCAGCAGCTGCTGTTGCCGCCGCCGTCGACAGTCACCGTTCATAGGTATTTAGAGGTATCATGACACGATGCCTCCACATGACGCACGGTGAGCGAAGAAGGAGGAGCCGTGGCGTTCCACTCGACGCAATGCTACTCCGCTTCGGCTGACCAACTCACTCAACGGCAACAGCAGATGCCGCCCTGGTGCGCTGTGTCGTCGAGGCCCGGTAGAGTTATCCAATAGGTCGGTCGACCTCTTGCTCTATCGACTACTGCTGCCGCCGCCATCGCTAATTCCGTTCAGCCGTCAGTGCGCTACAGGAGTAATTACGCACAGCAGAGCGTTGTTGTTGTTGTTGTCGTCGTCGTTCATAGTGCTGTGGAGCAGAGCTGCGAGCGGCCGCAGCGTTTGCTATTGGGTGTTGATGCATCGCAACACGATATCGTCGATACCGCTGATGCTGTCGGCGCTTCTCAGGACGTACCGCACTGCGTCGCGTTGCTGTGATGTGCTGGAAGAGAACGAAACGGAATAGACATGGCGTAGTTGCGATTAAAACGGGTTTCTTGTTGCCTATTCAATGTTACATATTGGTGTGGGGCGCGGCGACGCTGATTACAGCAGCCGCGCCGAAGTATATGTGTATGTATGGTGTTATTGTTGTTTTTATCGTCTTCGGCAAAGCAACAGTTTGCGTTAGCGATTGCAAGTCCTGACAGGGTGGTTGCAACCCCTCCCATCTATTCGAGAAAGCAGCGAACTGGGCGAACGTGTACACGCAACGTCTCACCCTCTCTTGAGCTCGTGTGTTATCTCATTGGAATCTATCTTTTTACGTAGATTTGTTAGTTTCGCTACTCTTCGCCGAACTTCGACGCAGTTCAATCCCTACGGTTGTTGCCACTTATCGTTAGCTGGTGAATCACGACCGCCTTTTCTATAGCTGCGAACAGCAACAGCGCTCCTTCGCACTGGGTTACTCCTTCCTAACTTCTTTCGATACGCTGGACGTCCCGTGCGCGAGCTGGCAGCAGCACATTCGACTGCTCTCACAACGTTGCGCACCATCTCGTTGCTCCGGTCCTGCTTGTTGGTGCTCCGTTATTGGCTTGGCCGGCGACGGCGATGTCTCAGCGACGACGACGTCCACTTAACAAGCGACTGCCGCAAACGCTGCGGTGCCATCGTAAATAATACGCTTCACCCAAACGAATCTCGACGGGGAGAGATGAAAAGTAAGAGCAAACGAAACAGGCCAACAGCATCTGCATTACCGGACCACCAACACAACTGTGGTACAATTTACTATCAACGCGACCACTACAGCTGGCAGCGCCGGTTATAATGGGAGTGAGTAGTACAAAGTAATTTCAAGGGCGGCCTGATTAATAACGGTTGTACGGCCTACGGATGGCAGAAAGGCTCTTTGATTTGCGGGACAGCTGCTGCCGTTGACACTAGCCGCTGTTCAAGCGGCAGCTTTTGTTGTTTTTGATGCTGCTAGCGGTTATCGAGCGGGTACATGCTGAAACCGGACTCAAGCGAGCGACTTCGAGGAAGGAAGATGAAGCAAAAGAAAAGAGAAGGAAGCAGAATACAGCCATGAATTCCTTGACTCGTTAAACGCTAACCGATAACCTGCGCGTTGGAGTGATTCTAAGCACAACAGGAAAGACATACCTGAACGCACCAGGAAGCTATGAGCCACCCTCGCGGGCCGTTGAACAACAACAACAACAAAAGTCTCTTATTTCGTTTGACAATGCCGCACAAATCTTCAGGTCGTCGTAGAGAAGGACACTGCGAAACACAGCACCGAGTAACGGGAGAAAGGCACCGCGTACGCTGTAAACGGTAAGCAGTTATCGAACGGGCGTTGGTCACTCTTTTATAAATAGTAAGCTCTCGTAGGATATTGTAATAGCATCGATGTGTTCATAAAGCATTGTAAACGAGCTCGCAGGGGATTAGAATTAATAATAATAATAATAATAGATGATCTCAACGGCGAAGGAGAGGTACGGGTTTTGGAGTCGAGTGGCAAGAGACCAAATCGTTTGAACTTCGTAAGAGAATTATTTATTTTATATTCAACATCGAGCTACAGTTTGCTTAGTTTTGATGAAAAACTTAAAAACAACTGTAAGAGTTTTTTAGTTTTTAGGATGATGTGCCATTTGTAGAAGAGACGAGCTTAAAGTGGCTTAGCTGAAAGCCGAAGCATGTTGCAGTGGAATATTCGTCAACTGATTTCCTTTCAAGATCTTTCCAAAAAGTATTTTCTACAGGATCGATAGTATTTTAGAGATTTGACGGAGTACAATATAACACTCGATTAATCGGAAATTATTGAAACAGCATTTTTTTTTTAAGATTACTACATAGCAAACAACCTATGTCAACAGAGAACAGAGTCATTAGTTCGCGCAAATGATCACAGAGTAACTAGCCAAATGCGTTACTAGCGTCAACCCCCTTTTATTCGTGAATATAGCACTACTGTAGCTCGCAGAGGGCCTTTAAGGAATATATTGTGTTCTTTCAATTCTATGAAAATTCTATGAAATTCTATTTAGTACCTAGTATGACATGCCGCTTAAAAAACATCATATAGCAGAAAAAATTACGTGTAGAGCTTGCTTGTTCACGTGACAATCATCATATTAGTGATCAATTGATTGCCGTAAAGCTGTGTGTTCTCCAACAAATGGAACGTTTAAATACAAACATAAATCACTTTGCTCTAATTTCATTTGGCAGCGCATTGGACAATGGGTGCAAACACTGATTATCTGTTCAGCGATTTGTGTCAAATTATAAATCTGCACTATACCACCGTCATGAAGATGATTTGGTGAGCTTTTAAGAATGGCTTGACAATGCATATCTTGTGAACACAGTTACTTTGAATACTTTTTCAAAGAAGCCTTTAACCGTCACTGTTAAATTTCGAACTCTGAGAGAAGCTATTAGGATCTTCAAACGAATCATGAAGATATAAAAATTAACTGACCCATTTTATACAAAATTTTGCCAAGACGCGACGCCAAACTCAACGTGGAAATATCGAAATCAAGAACACGTTTGTGAGCAGCGTCTAAGTACTGATTTTGACTTCTCTACATCCGGATCATCGGATCACAATAGATCACAATAAACTCGTTACGTGTGCATACAGTCATCTACCGCGAACATTGAATCATTAGAGGGAGTAAAAATTGAGCCGGTACACGTTCATCGTACACGTCACCAGCGCACTTACACAGGCATTAGTAAATGATTTATTCCAATAGGTTAAAACAGAGCTGACGGACGCACTGTTATAATATGCTTTTGAAGCGGGAACGGTACTAACGGATAGAACAGATTTGCTACTCTGTAGGAAAGATTTCCGCTTAACACGTTCATGAACGGAGTTCTGGAGGCGCTGTGGACACCGGCGCGCGCGTCGTACGACACAAGCAAAGTACGCTGCTTGGCACGCACCGCCCGGCCGACCGACAAAGATAAGGATTAAAGTAATAACAACAGCAGCAGCATTAGCAACAACTAGAAAGCATCTAGGCAGATCTTCATGTATATATATATATGTGTGTGTGTGTGTGTTTTTCTCTCAACCTTTCTTTTCTTTTTTTTGTTTAGTTACTATTTATCGCTGGCGGATACCATGCGTGATTCACAGCGGGATAATAAGAGCTCTGTTACAGTGACGTCTTGTACATACTCATAAACATAATTTTTTCTTTCGATTATGAACGAACAGGGTAACGCATGGGAAGCTTCGTACCATTGAAAAGCGGCCAATTAGGAATACGCAGCTAACATTACACCGCAGTCGAGTTTTCTCCGATATACCTCGCGTAACGATTGTTAAATTGCACGGAAGTTGCATGAAGAAGTAGGGAACAGATTGGAGGCTGCGCGGCTTCAACTTTCTGCAGTGGAGAAGTCCAAAAGAGCCCAGAATGGTACAGCTATGAGACACTAGGGTGAAAACCGGCCAGTGGAACACTTAAATGAGGAATATATTTACAGACTGAATGGACCTTTTAACGGTATATATAATTTATAGCTCGAACTTCAACTGAATTGATAGGTATGCATCGCATAGACAGGCAACCAGACAAAAAAAAATATATATATTTTTAGATAGATTGGACGAACGCTTTTGAGATCTCGGCTCTATTGTGAACTTATTGTAACGTATCGAACGTATCTTCGCCATTTATAACAATTTCCTCTATTATATAGTCATGTAAATTAACATTGGCTTCTAGTTACATAGTCAAATAACAATAGCCGCAAAATTTATTTACTACTAAAATCATTCTTTATTAAAAGTAATAATTATTGTAATATATGTAAATATTGTATATAATGATTATATTGTATTATATTTTTGTGTGTTTATGTGACTTCAGCTTAAGTGCATTAAACACAGCTAACAAATGGTGCATATTATCTAGACATTGTCGTCCTTATAGATAGTTACTTAGTTACAGACAAGTTATTAGCTATTTCAATAAGCACTTAATGAACATTTACATAAGGCCTAGGACACTGTGTTTGAAATAACTCAAATGGATGATCATACGGGGAAGCGTAGGACCCCGAAGAGCTATCAATTTTTTGCTTTTCTCAGACAGGATACCCGACCTGTCTTTCCTTATATAACGCGAGTAAAATTTATGCGCCGACCGAATAATCACAAAGATGGTAAAACAGATTTTGATTGTAAGTATATTCGGTTATATGGGAAAATTTTAAACCCAGAAACGTCGTAACGCGAAAAATTCATACTAATGCTTAAAGTAAAAAAAAAACTGTTCTGGAAACGTAAGTTGCTCACACCAGCAGACAGTGTCACAGGAAATATGTCTTCTCAGTGTCAAGTAGTAAAGTAGTTGCAATTTGAGCTAGACAAAGTACAACGTAACGTTTAGCTTCAGCGTTTGGAAGCATGAGTTCTACTGAGCCTGCGTGGTTCATTCTATTGCAGCTTCTAACCGTGCACTCATTAAATTTGTTTTTAGCTTGAAAGGTATTATTGCTACTTTTGTAGACACCTTATAGTTCCAAAGACATATCTAGCAATACATGAGTTTATACTAAATCGTTCATAATGAGCCCCTGTCAAGTGAGGATAACCACTCGATTCCCGCTACTGAAAGTACCAAGTACAGAAAAATACAGCGGGAGGAGATTTTTTTATAGACTAATTTGCCTACATGCAACGTATTTCGTTAACGATTTTACCAGTAAGGTTGCAGGCACCTCTATCTGTTGGACGAATAGTTTTCGTTTCATGCAAAGGTCAGTAGAGGGTGATCCCTCACTCATTTCAATAAATTTAATATAAGTCCGCCCCTACTTGAGGCAAGATATCTGTAAGGTGACATTTTTTGTGTAAATGAGTATTGACTACTGTCTAGAAAACGAAACTGTGACAGCATTAAAAGTGGTCGTTAAAACAATGGATTACGTCTGTTATAAGGACCCATTCTATTTTCACTATGTCTGAATAGGCTTAAGTCTAGTGAGAGCAAATAATGTTTGCTGGATAAATCAGAATAGCGTGTCCCTACAACAATTTACACAGGACAACAAAATATGTAATTAAACATCTATCGTCGACTGGCGTAGCAGTATGCGATCTTACATAAGTATCTACGTAGAGTTGATAAGCTACGATTTCCGGGATCGTTCGAAATTGATCTGTTGGCAAATGTCGACGATGTCCGAGCTGGCGACGAAATCGAAGGCGATAAGATTAACATTATCCCCCATCATGGGCTCATAGCGGTACCTAATTAAGGCGAAATTATTAAAGTAAATATATACCTATAGTTATTGCAGTTAGAGCACTTAGTCGCGAACAAGTGATCTTTATTTGGTCATGTATTGAAGCCTCAACGGCTGTCGTTTAGGTATCCTCGTATTCAGAACGACGAGAGAAAACTGACAACAAGGGAACACGTTGTTCAGGAAATGGCAGTAACAGAATAACTATGCTGGGAATATGTTAGTCAGAATTATATTATTGACATTTGCATTGGTCATACAAAAAGAGGATCTGTAAGCAAATTAGTCCTGAGAGCATCGATTAGCAAAGTTAAACTATTTTACACCATCCGGCGATTTGAAGGTTGTCGCGATGCGCGATTCCCCGGGCACCTCCTCGGTATTTGTCAACGATACTGTTCCATACACCCTGCAGCATGATCTCAGACATCGCATTAAAACACCGTTGCATTTCCACTCAGACTGACTGCGTTTGATAAAATCCTGAAAAGGCCCAAGCAAGTTTGAAATTCAGAAAAATAATTTGAAGCATACATTTTATAACTGCGAATCAAGGTAATCGTAGTGTAAAAATTCGCCAAATCAGTTTCCGACTATACTACAGTACTGCTAGACATAGCAGACCTCTGTTTCCCGGTAGAAGAAGTTGCGCTCAGGAAGATTCAGTTTTCGCTAACCTAGCAATTTATATTAAGCCTAATACTAGCAACAGCACGAAGAATACATGAATATGGGCAAGCCCATGAAAAAACAAAGTATTCTAAGCATGAAGCAGTCGTATACTGTTTATATTACGCTTTGTGTAGTTCAGAAGTGAAGCATTCCACCATGAGCTGTCCGAAGAATCTGTGTTTGTTAGCAAATATCTGCAGGGTGCTGATTCAATCACTGTTAGCCTAGATGTGACGTATTCCAGGGAAACACTTAACTCTCCTATCTTTCTCATAGGTTTGGATTTCGCTACATCGTCTAGCCGTTCGTACATCGGGTTCGAGCCACCCGAGGGAAACAAGCGTCCACCTAAAATTGAAGCAAATGATAGATGCCGCCGGATTGCAAGTTAACTCAATTTGAAGATGTGGTTGCTTCTATTGCGGCTGAACACCTTTACTGATGTACACATTCCACCGAGACGAAGGTTCCAGTTTGACGATATGCTTAATAACTTTACTCTAAATATGAAGTTTTAAAGTTTATCAAGAAAAAGCAAAAGGCCAAACATGAAGTAATAATGGCAGTCTCGTTTTCTATGCCAATAAATTATAAAAAAAAAAAGTTAAATCCACGGGTTAACTATAACATGAAGATTGTATAGTATATCTGAAGCTATTAACGCAAAGTCTAAAAATCAGGTTTCTAGAAAGGCGTACGGTATGTATGTCTACAACAAAACTAGATGACTGCTAATGGTTGATTGCGTTAATCATTGATTTTTATATTTCTACGTCATTACTATTTAAAATGGCTTGTTTATCCACCAAGTAAATCATTTACGAGTTTGGTGAGACCATCGATTTTTGAAGCTATTTGTGAAAATCACCTCGTTTATGAAAATGTCTAGAAAATGACGAATATCTGTGAGGATTGTGTCTATGCGATTGTTGGTGGGAAAAACATAACGGTAAATCCAATATTCAAGGCCGCTGTATGTGAGAACAAAAACGGAGTAACATTAGGTATAAGTATAAAACGCAAATGCGGCTTATGCGAAAGGCTATGTAATTAGTTATGAAAACAGTTAAACTACTCTTTGAGTACTGCTGTCATATCGTAACAGGACGTCGAATGACCGGACGCCGTAAAGAAGCTGCGTAAAGACATCCTCTTCTGGACAATCGCGATACCTATTCATAACGTTCTGACCTCTATGCCTTTTGTAAGTGCCTAAGTCATGTGTGGCAGGAATCGCTAGCTGGAACAGGTTCATATGGCCAATCGAAGACATCAACTACTCCATCCAATGAAGCTGAACTCGTAAATTTCTACGAATCACCACGCTGCCGCCAATACTAAGCTCGCTAAAGTAGCCAACATCGCTCGCAGGGAAATTATTTGGCGTTCATGAAGTCTGCTCATGAAAAAGACAATAGCGCAGGTAACCGAAAAGCAGTAAAAGGAAACACGTCCTGATGTGGTCAATACTGCGCAATGTACTTCCGGTTCGTAATATCTCCAACGCAAAGATTAGTGTATAAAATAAAATCGATTTCTAATTAGCATCAGATCGAGGGAGTATAGTTGGTTAAATAATGACTAATTTGTCGCTTCGTTGCGCGGTATTCACCTGTTGGAAAGTAAACACTCGAATCAAATCTTCATAACGCTCGGCGACATTGTTTCGGAATTGGATGCGCTTGAGTGGCGTCACATCATTTTTTCACTCATATATGTCTAACACTCCCTCGTCGATCTTTAGATCACAGAAATCGAGAGAGAATCGGCCCCATTTTCAGCATCATGATTAAATGATCACGCAAAGAACGAAAATATGTACATGTGAACATCTGGCAAATTCTTATTAGAATCAGTTAATTTATTATAATTTATCCTGTTTAATTTATATTATTATTATTAATAATTTACCCGAATGAAAACGGCAATCTCGCGAACCCGTATTATTTTGGCACGAGGTTGACCCGCCGAAATCACCCCGGAAAGAGATGGAGACCTTTTCGTATAGTACGAGTAAACTTGAAAAGCATTAGATAAAATCATTACCTAGTTAGTAAAACCAAGAAGAAGACTGTTCTTGAATATGACAATGACACAAATCTACGACTTATCGAAATTTCGTCCGAAGTTTTACGGTGCTCAATTGCGCTGAGGCGTGTCAAGATCCTAAGAAATAATTTTCTAGATTAAGCCTCATTTTGTGTATGCGCTTTTTGTTGCCTTTTTCGGATAGTGACTCGGCTAGATCTGCTTTTAGGGTCCTCAGCAATAGGTCAACATACAAAAGTCAAGCTTGTTTACATCACATGTAACTAGATGGGAGCGGATTATGCTTGAAGTTCTTATCCTGACTGTTTTATGGGGAAGTGTCTTTGGATCAGTCGACTCAAGGTAAATTTATATCTCTCTTTTCGAAAAGATTCTTCAAAAGCTTTACGTCGGAAGGAAACTTAAGTCTTAAAATGGGATACCCAGCGTTAATAAAGCAAATTAGACATGAAGTGTTCACATTGGCCGGTAAACCGATCAGCCTGATGACTATTGCATAGGATAAAATAACGAGAGATTGTCCTTCCGTCAATGAAAAACTTATACCACAGTCTTAGCAAATTTTCGCTTCTCGTGAATCTCGCCTGACCCATAACATAATGTCAACTAACTGGAATCAGTAAGTTCTGTTTAGTGTGACTGAAATGTCGCATTGAAATTTATTCTATTAAATATAAATTAGATTTGTATTATTTAAGACGCTCTTTATGTACGATATACCTATGTTGCCGCAAACTAATTTTCTCTATAGGTTTCTATGTAAGCTAACTCATATACTAATTAAAAGTTATCTTAATTAAAAAAAAAAACGGACTTAGCTGGCCGATAGGTTTAGCATCTGTTATTTGACAGTAGTCAAATGGTTAATAAAAAAATATTTTGTCGAATATGCAACGGAAAAATTAGTTAGGGTTGCTAGAGTAACTTACATATGAAAACTTAATTTAAAAATAAATAGTAAAAGCCAACGTGGTCGAAAACATCCACTGGCAAGCTTATCCGCATCGATTATGCAATGATCTCTCGCGTTGCTGTTTAACAGTTCGCTTGAACTTGTTTCTATGCGTATTTTTTTTAATGATAAAGCTAGCAAAACAACTATTGAATATGACTCATAATGCTTTAATGGCTTGTGTTTAGAACAGGACGACAACCATTAGTCCTTGACCTAACGTAAAGTATTTGTCAAGATTTTATTTCGTTGCGACAAATTGGCCGTTCTACATTTTTACTCTTAATATGTCCTCCTGCCGCGACGGAGCTGTTGCTTGAACAGAAAAAATTCGCACGGTCTATTAGCATATCTGATACGTCTTGAAGAAGTCATTAAATAGACGCTGCTTTCACTGGATCACACCCAGCAAACGAGACAGCTGACATGGAGGAGCACCTGTTTAGTTAGAAGCCGATTCGCTAGTCCATAAAGCTCGCGTTCTATAGGCCGTCTAGAAAAAGCAAAATGTAAAGAGCGATAGGCGTCGCGGATCTTTGACACTTAGAAGCGCTATAGGGTGAATCGAAAAAAAGCGATTTAATAAATCCTGAAAAGTCACTCTTTCGTCTCATTGTGTTATCAAACGATTATCACCTTCGTTTTATTTTATGTGTGCGAATGCGAAATCTTAATTTTGAATCAAGTTCGCGTATGGGCTCCTATAAATTTGAAGAAGTTCGGAAATCAGCAGCAAGTAAATCGACGTAGTTAATTAAAAACAATAAATGCAAATGCTATGCAAATTTCACTAACAATTAATATATGTTTTCAACGTTGAGTACTGTTTTGTTAGAAAACTTCTTGACTTGAGAGAATATATGTAAACAGCAGCTCTCAAAGCAGACAACTTGATGGCGAAAAAACGTGCTTATCTTCTTGTTGTTTAACCGCTCGCTGATAACGTACGCTCCCAATATTCATTTTCAATATTTAACATATTTATGTTAACATAATGTTATATGTTACTGTATTACTTCTAATAAATGCTAATATTTGATGTCTTGTGAGTAAAACAAGAGAATTTTTACTAGCTGTAAACTTTTTTTTTATTTTACCTCAAACTTTGGCATACGAATAAACATGAAGAAATCAAAAATTAATTTTCGACGTTTGCTTGAATGTTTTATTCAACTTCCTTTTGGCATAAAATGAAAGATATTGGCATTTTAAATATATATTTTGTGAGTCGCAAGCCAGCCTAATTTCTAATAGCTTCAAACTGAATTGATCAGCAGTATGTTAATTAGAATCACTGATATATAAATATATATGTATATATGAAGGCAATTTTTACTATTTATCTACTATTAGCTTGATGCAAAAGTTGAACCTATGTTTATTTTGGGGAACCAAATTTTGGATCGATGATTCCAGCTTAATAAGGTTTTCGTCTGAACAAGCCTAAGTAATACGAACGTTGCGTAAGATTGTACGAGTTGGGTTCATTATTCCCGTCAGACCTATCTTATCTTTAGTGCGGACGAAACACACCAGCGTTAAAATAAAAGAAAAAAATTCAAGCTGTAACTGAATTCCGCTGGCTCGTTTTCCGCCCAGCTCTCGCTAACGCGAAGATATAAACAAACAAGCTAAACTCATTCTCATACATCTATCAGAGGAGCAGGTGAACAGTATAAATACCTTCGCTGAAACTCAGTACAGACAGGCTCAAGGCTGTGAAAGCTACACTTTGCAACAAAGCGATGACTTCGTCACACATTGAAAACGGTATTTTCAACAGCTCAGCCGCATCAATCGTAATTTAATGTCAATCCTACATATGTAGGATTTGGATACGATTGCCGATTAACGATGATTTAGACACAACCGGCGACGTACATAATAGTTTATCGGCTACGTTTAACAACGGAAGGTAGCGTTTAACTTTATCAAGTAGCCAACAACCTCCTAATTCAAATCCATCTTGCTTAGTCAGCTGAGCATTATCATTCATAAAACTATCAATCCAATGTATTATAGATGACTAACGCTTCGCAAATATTATCACAAATTCTGATTAATAATAGTACGTCAGAGTACTTGTAAGACTGGAACACTATTATGCTGGATTTTGCTACTTGCGTAGATACCGGAACGTTAACAGTGTTGAGTGATGCTAAGCGTTGATAAGATTATCTTTGGATCTAACGCACCTCGTGCAAAGCAGCTGTAGAAATAGTCGTATAAAATTTTACGTTTTATGATGAGCTCAATTACGACTTGGCATTTGACATATTTTCATTTACCCTGAGTTAAAAGAGAAAATAGTATTGATCCTAATTGTAAATTGTGTCTATCTCAGACAGCCGTTTAAAATTTCTAAATATATACCATGATACGTAGACTTAATTACTGCAGCAATACATTTTTCTGCATGTAACCGTATAAGATGAATTGAACTCAGCTTCCAATTTGTAGCTTCCTTTCCGTCCGTAAAAAACAAACGACACTCTATATTATAAAATAGATCAGGAAATTAGAAAACAGTTTCTGTTACGGAGCACATCAAGAAATCAAAAGACGGAAGTAGATATGATCCCTTACACAAATATAACCAAAGAGCTCACACTGAATTTTTTGATGGGGTTACAAGTTTTTACAAGGGTTTTTACAAGCCTTGTCTAATAGTTTATTAAAACTGAAGTTCGTTTCGCTTGTCTTTATTAAACGATGCTCTGGGAATATACATATTAGATACGGTAGCAATATTTGTTTTGCAGTTACCAAGTTGTTTATCATGTTTATATCCAAAAATCGAACAAACTTGAAAAGCCTCTAACTATAGAAATAATTAAAAACGTTTTTTGTTATTATAGTTTTTTAATAATGAGACTAAAGGTCATGTTTGTAAGTGTGTTGTACCTAAATGCATACGGATACTTATAGCTAAGTCATATAATAATTTCTATATGTATCACCAGTAATTTATTTGACACTAAACCTACTACCAGCAGTAAATTTGCATTATCGATTTTTTTTTTAGAAATTCGGATATATGAAAACTATGACATCACAATCTAACATCTATCTTTAGTCTTTAGCAAAGAAAAACCTTTTTAAGGATAAGTCGCTTTGATCGGATACTGTTGGAGTCGGTACACAAGATTATTGAAGAGTCGATAGATTTAGTACAGAGATTCGAACATATACCCGATCTTTTTACTTGCGTGTGACAGTAAGTACGCAGATCACCAATCGCATAATATCGGTATCGTTCTATCTCACACTAAGCAAAAATAAGTCGAGTAGGGTGCTAGAACGGTTGTGAAATCTACTGATATTTCTTGTTTTCATGGGGTGAAAGCTTTAGCTAGGATCTTCACTTGTCGAGCCCCTCAAATATTTCATCCTGATCAAATCCAAGGAGGAACTCCAAAAATTAATAAAAATAAGGATCCAAACGAATACGATATGCATTAGAAATTCGTTTACTATGAAGACGCTCAATACGTTCACAACGACAGTAACAACAATAATAAAAAGAGCAACTACAACAAAGATGCGTTACTCCTTCTATAATTATTAAGTATACAGGCTATCATTCCCGTTGCTCGTCGTTCTAGATATTTCTATTTAGGAAACAATTTCCATCTTACAGACTAGACAAACGTAAATATATATTCACTACAACGACGTAATAATGTTTAAGCGGTTCAATATATCATCTTCAGTATAAGAAAATTCCGTAGGAGAAACTACTGTGTTTCTGTTCATCTATTTTAATTTGAATTAGATTTTTGTAGCACCAGGCCGCAGATCAGATGCACGAACCCGTAGACAAATTGCGTGAGAACGTCTCGTTCTTGCCAATCACTATACGCTACGACGTATTCTCTGCTTAAGTGTTGAGCCTAGAGTAGGGACCGCATAAGGAAGACTATTATTTAGAAGGAAGGTATTTGACAGTGCAAGATTGAGTAAAATAAAGTGATCGATCCGTGACGATAGTTGTTTTGTCTAGTTCGTCTACATCTGTTTTGAAACAGAAGTCATAACTTTTTTCGTCCATATCTATCCGAAATTCGACAAAATATTTTAGCTCGTATTTAACAGACAGAGTGTCTAAAGTCTGATCCGTGTCTGCGTAATAAAACTAATATTAAATAAAAGAGGCATACGGAGTAAGTGTGGTTCAGGCATGCCGAGCAAGAAGGAAGTGTAACAGTACCAGGCCAATTTATAGCTGAAACAAGGTCAGACGTGTAGTATTTGTATCGTATAGCTGCAGTGAAAGCAATACGAAGGAAATGCGGTGGAACTCGGCCAGTGAGTTGTACTAATTGCTACGTAGAAGAACTTTCGTGTTAGCCAGTAAGGCTCAAGTCACTCTTTGAGTTTCTACGAATGTGATGTTTAACTGGTGACTTCGCTAGTAATATTATTTGCTAGCTGGACGAAGACTGACAGGTTATTTTAGTGATACACAAAAACTTTTTCATGATTTTGGTAACACAAACTACTTAAGTCCTGAATCTCAGTGTTTCTTGACTAAATGTGCATTTTTTTCTAATCTATTATATAACAACCACTTATTGTTATAGTGGAGTTATAGTGGAGAATTGTTAGCATGTTCGTTTCTTGCCAATGCGAACTTTTTTCACTGTTTGCAAGAAATCCATTTTAATATGATCACATCTCGCTCTCCGTTTCATAATCAGCAATCAACGTGTTTAAAGAACAGAAGGTCGGGATATATCGAACCGCTTCCTCCTCTTTGATTACAGCAACATGCCTCAGTGATAGAGTAGTGGTAACTCGTTTGTCGGATAAATTTAGATACGCGTAAGGTAGCCTAGGTTCAAAAGAGCGCTTAGACGCACAGTTCATTCTTCTTAATATAATAACCCAGCCGTTTAAAGTAATGCTTAATTGAAACCATAACAGACGTAAAACTAATTCAATTTAGTTGGACAGCAATTTCAAATCTAAATATAATGGATACATGGCCGCTAAAATGATTACGTATCATCTATGAACATTAGGTGAGCGAAACATATTTATTTTCTCGGTTCCTAGTTGTATACATTATAATTTATACACGATCATTATTTACTGGATGACATAACACCGTTATCTCATATTTTTCTACCGTTTTTATACAATTATTTAACAGATTTGCTCAGTTGCTTTTATTGCTGCTTCTTCTCTCAGATTAGTTTTTCTCTGCTTCGATATCAGTCTCCAGATGTTTTGCCTGTTCCGCCCCAGCGTTAGACTTATTATCGTTTTTTTCTTCTGATAATTTGGGACATTTAGCAAAAGGTTTTTTAGACCGTTTCGTCGTCACTTCGATGTCTAAACTCGGTCCTGCCGGTTTTCTTTCGAGCTGCCTTTTAGCCTGTAATTATTTCACCACAAAAATAATAGCATTAGACCTTGTTGGAATTATGCTACGAAGTTGTGGAAATGCAAACATCGTCTAGAGCCCTTTGACGAGAATCAGGCATATATTTTTTGTAAGATAACGGTAGGCTGTTTACAAAGACGCCCACACTAACCAGGCTCTGACGGATTTATGCTTATGAACAGCACGCGTACAAGTTTGATTGATAACTAAATTACATTGCGTATTACTTGTCTCGATTTGAGCACAGGACGCATACGAAGTCAGTGGTTAAAAATTTTAAATGATGCGCTCGTAGTTGGCATAGCGGTACCGATGGCGACAATTGCATTCTAGATCTGTGTTTACAATTTATTGTAAACAGTGAAAATCAATCCGATATGGTATTACGTTAGGACAAGCAAACACAATTATTACATAAACCGATACAACAATAACCACAATAGTGATCACGCCTCTACAGGAATTTCATAAACACGATACTTCAGGTCTAGAATTGCTCCTGACGCTAGTTGTTGAGTAATCTGTACCCTGTGAGAATGAACATGCAATTCTTCTTTCAGAATGAGGTGCACAGTGCTTGTCGATAGGCCGAGCTGTTGGGCACGACGTCGCGTTGAAATCGTTGGGTCGGCATCGACACTGTTTCGCACAGCAGCGATGTTATGACTCGTCCGTCCGGTTCGCGGTCTACCTGGAATCGCTCGATCTGCTAGCGAGCCAGTTTGTTCAAATTTCTTAATCAATTGTCTCAGTGTTTCTCTCGCCAATGTAAAGTGTTGGCCGTATTTTGTGCGACACTTGCGGAGTGTCACCGTAATCGACTCCCCATTTCGATAGTAAGTTTTTACAAAAAACAAGCGCTGTTCCAGACTGTAACTTTTCATCATCACAAACCGCACTCACTACTGCTATGTTTACAATCCGACAGTCTGCTCGATAACGCTCAGTTGTTTACAAACACGCGGGGAGAGAGAGAGAGAGAGAGAGATCGCACTGTATATTCGATGAAAAATAATCATTGTTACAAACTGTAATTTGCTCTCATTGAATATTGGCAAACGTGGCTGCTATGTTTATCGCTCAGAGCTCTCGCTTCCTTGTAAATACGGAGGAGAAAAACCAAAAGAGATCACAGGCTTTGGTTTACCCTATGCTATCAATAATGAAAACGAATTTATCCAGTTAAATCTTATTGTCGAATGACAGGTTGCTGTACAGGCAGGTGCTACACAAACATGTACACTAACAATGACCATAATAATAATATTAACTGTAATATTTTGAATGACCGCTCTGCATAGTTCATAGTACATTTCCTTGGTGCTTGGCCTAATTATAAAATAAATTGTACTTTGTCTGGGTGAAAATGTAACTTTTCCTTGAAAATGGGTCGCAGAGTACTCGTCGATAGGCTGAGCTATTGGGCACGACGTTGTGTTGAAATCGCTAGGTCGACATCGACACTTCACTGTGCTACGGCAATTTTACCGACGTATTCTTTCAGTACGTGGTCTCCCTGGCCTCACTCTATCTGCCAGTGAGCTGGTCCTTGAAATTTTTTAACCAATAGCTTCAGTGTTTCCCGCGCCAACGAAAGATGTTGTTCGTATTTTATGCGACACTTGCGGAGTGCTAGCGTAATCGACTCCCAATATCGGTAATACGTTTTTACGAAGAGTAAACGCTGTTCCGTATTATAGCGTTCCATGATCACGAACTGTAGGAGCTGCTGTTATGCTTACTGATCTGCCAAGCCATGCTTGTTTATCGATACAGCCGAAAAAGCCGCCAACTTCTAAGGCACCCTTCATGATCGAATACACATATTTAAGGTAATAAATCAGTTAGTCATTACTGGAATCAAATAGCCTCGATCATGAGAACGGCAATTTTCGTGTATTAAAGTGCATGTTTTGATCGTCCCACTAAAAGGCAACGACATTAGTACAAATTGTAGTTATTACCGTCATTATTATGAGAAATGCTCACAATCGTAGATAAACCGCGATAAAAACGAATATTACTAGAACTTCGCTTTTCTTCATTTCCTCTTACTATTGGGTGAACTCTAGGTGTCTCTTCAAATTCATCAAAAAAATTTAAAAAAAAAAAAAAAGCAAGTATTCGTGTCTGCTTCAAACAAACAGAAACACCTATATATTCGGCTAAATATAGGTTAATAGTGAACACTTAATAAATATCCACTCAATAGCAACACAACACACAGTTCGGTCAGGAGAGCCGGCTGTTCCTTGGAGAACGCCAAAAAGCTATTCTATGCATTACGAAGTGAAGCTGATACTAAAGAAGAGAAGTTTAGCACCTTTTCATCTTGTTTTTCTGCTTTTACTTAGTCCAGGATATATACAGTATTAGTGAACCAAATTGTAACTGCATTTTCCAACGGATGATTGCTAAAGTTTCCGTGGTCTTTTCTAATAACTATGAAAATATGTCAACTGCATTCGCTTAATATTTATTAGCGTATTTCACATTAGCGTGATATGGCGCGAACGTTTCTTTGTCACTAATAGCTATTTGATTATGTTTTGTGAAAAGCGATTCAGCAAAGATCAAAATCGACATGAGCAAGATTTTAAACTGATAACCGATTAAGTAAATTCACGGCATGCATTTACTGTGCTGAACAAGCTGCTGATTCTGCTTAAGATTGTTAAGCTGTGTATATCTTAAACACATCGATTGCTGAATCAAATATAAATAAGTGTTATCTTGCGAAGGTCATACTGAGGAAAAGCTTTTTCAAAATTAGAAAAGAGAGATATTCTGAAATGCTTATTTATATATAGATAGTTTCTATTATTGAAATTAATCAATACTATTCATCATTTAAAGCAGTTGTAACGTACTTAGAATAAAAAAAAAAAAAAAAAAAAGCTTACATTTTCGCTAAGGAGGGTTAAAAAAAACTGCACGAAGCTTCCACAGTCACATTTGCATGCTTCACATGTCTTCAGAACTAGCACGAAACTCCACGCTCATTTAGGCGCATTCATCTGCTACGTTGCTGCACGGGTGTTCTCTGTTAATTTAACTAACAGAACCAGCATTTCATTAAAGTTATATTAAAAAAATAATTTATAATTTTTTGTTATGGGCTCTTTAGGATATTTTCTCCCGAATCCCGTACGATAAAAAAGGTCTCTCCATTTAGATAGACTAGAGAAAGAATTTAAGGTCTAACTAGATCTTCATCTATTCGAAAAGAAATCTTCCAATCTTAAAAAGATCTAATCTCTATATTATCAGTGCACCTGTACGGTTTAAGTATATTGATTTAAGGCGCTTTAAATGCGTCTTTATCGATCCTACGGAAAGGGAACACATTTGTGTTTCTGCTGAGCATTGGAAGTGAGCCGTCCGCTTTTTAAGCTCGTTGCTGGATTAGAACAAACATGTACTTTGATTGAAGTCATTGATTAAAACTGTGTAAATGGCTCCTTTAGAGGTCCTGCTTAATTTAAATAGTGTACACAAATTCATTCTCTTGGTTGAAGCCCGCTCCCGCAGGCAGATCACACAGTATAACACAGCCTAATTGTGTCGGACGTAGCCCACTCGGTTACCGTTCGCATTGACACACCGACATCGCTAAATGAATGGCAAGCTGTAGCTCACAGAAGCGAGCTGCCGCGGGCCCCGCTCGCCATTTTCGGTGCATTCGCGCAGAAGCAACTCTCTTACCTTGACACACGTACCGATGTCATTTGCGTCAGGCGGACAGACCGTAGACGAGGCACCGTTATTTCTATCATTACATCTAACCATCAGCGTCAGGTGCTCGCTTCTTGACGTTCTGGACGAAACGTAACCCGATCAAAGTGAAACGAAGAACGCTTTCGATCCATCATGAACCAACAAATAGCAACAAGGTACGCCCTACAGCTGTATGCTGTTCTAGAGCAACGTTAACTTTTACAGTAGTCGCAGCAGCAATGGCACCTGAGATCAACTCGTTCGTAGCAAGACTAGCTCGATAATGACTGCCGACTGACTAATTTTTGCTTAATTGTTTGATAATATTTGAGAAAGAGGCTGAACGAGCAAGAATCAGCCTTTGTTGACAATGTTGCTGATCGGAAATTAACGTCGTTCGTACACTGATAGCATTTAAGCTTGACTTTTGAACGGGTAAAGTTATAATAAGAGGTGTTGAACAAAGTAGTAATAGTTAAGGAATCCCGCGTACGAATATTTGCTATTTGTTGTGAAGTAGTCTAACAATTATTATTTACTATCCAGTATTTATGACTGCGTTGAACCTGAAGACATATTGCATGATGTTAGTTTTCTGTAAGAACCGCCATGGAATGTGTACGTAGTTCTTCTAATGCCCACGATCATTATGTATGAAGTGTGTGATTTTTATGGCAGACTTTGAAGCTAATTCATGAGACATGAGCTGGCCTTCCTTTCGCTAGCCTGGATCTTCTTTCTAAGCATATTTATCTGAACTCAAATGTTTTAAACAAAGAATAAAAGTGTTAAAAGGGGGTCAGAATAAAGTAGAATACATTTAATCTAACGCACTACAATGGAAGTTTGACCTTGCCGTTATCGCATATCTACTATTGTGCGAAACGGCCTAACGTTCGCCTTTATGTAAAACATTGTCAACTGACGAACGCTTTTTAACCCCTAGAAGAACGGTTTTTCGATCTGACTTGGTGATTATTGTTATTCACGGTGTCGTGTACCAACTTTCCTGCCTTGAGTTGGCTTTTAGGAGTAAAACGTACAGTTGAATTCATAACTGACTTTAGAAAAATAAAAATTTGTTATTAAGTTTAGTGAGTCGAAGTGTCTTGGCACCTCTGTACGCTCATGCTTCTTATGATTTCACCAATTAACGAAAACGATGTTTTTCACGGATACGCTTGCTGTCAAAACATCTAATTTAAGCTGCGTGCGGCTACAAGGGGTCCAAGTTACTCAATTGGCTTTGGTTATGTCGGCAGATATTTTTTGGTTCTCTAAAATGCCACTATAACTAGGCAACATATGTAATCTTAGAAGACCACACTTAATATTGCTTATGTATCCTACCTTTTTAAACTGACTAGGTTCTACTCTAATTAACTCCATTGGTTTGTTATTATGCAATGATCGGGTCGAACGGTTGCGTCGCTTGTTATGGTTAGATATACTATGAGATAACATGCAAAACCAAGCCAGGTTATTTACTGTTTCTTGGGGTTCGCCTTTATTACCATTTAGGACTGGCAACAATTTATTGTACCACTATCCTACACTGTGTGCCATATCACTCGAACAGGTGGAAACTTAAGCTGCTCGTAACAACTGCAACGTATGTAAGCCTCTTAGCTTCTCTACCTGTGCCATCATCCGCCTACCGCCCTGGCAATGAAACTGGTCTGGCGAGACGTCGATTCGCACTCGATATCCCTTCGCGTAAAAATGAATACAATTTTCAGGGTGAGATACGGGGTTCACTCTTCTTCGACATAGATTTTATGGAGCGCGAAATTACGAAAATAAACCTTCGAGCATTTCCCTGGGGTGATGTTGACTACGAAGGACGCGAAATCATTGACATGTGGTCGAGGTAAACATTAAACATGGTAACAATTAGTTATATGCTTAATCATCCGTTGGAGCACACAAATCTTATATACGCAAAAACTTCCAGTACTTTTCTAAGTGCGACCCAGCTGATGTAACCTAATCTGACCTAACAAAATCACCTGTTTTTGATTCAATGAAGCTAATTTACTAAAGATAAAGTAAGTAAGCTAAGATAAAGTAGCGCTTTAATTGTAATATATGGAGAAGAAAGCAAAGTCTTAAATGTAAGGTCGATATTTTTCTATGACAGATCATTATCATTTTGATTCTTTGGTTAAGGCAGACCCTTTTGGATGCAACTTCAACAAGTTCGCCAACTACCGACTACTACATATACCAAATGGCTTTTACTAACCAAAATTTGTTAAAAAGTTGGGAGAAACAAACATAACAGTAATTACTGGAGCAGATGTGTCATGAGATCTGGATCATCTAGGCGCATGGAATTCTATGTTGGCTACTGCTGTTAAGTTTTGCTTTAAGCGAATTATTAATTATACATTACCTTAAACTATTGGCCCCTAGCGTGTCATCAAATAAAGCGTCTTCATCGGTTTCTACGTCTAACAGGCAAATATATTATCAACGCATAATTGCGGGAACAGACTTAGTTTATATTTACTTATTCATTATTATTTATTTATTCTGCTCAAGGACGTTTCTATATGTAAAGTAAAAGAACCTGAACCGATTCAAACAAAAGTTTGTTGTTTTTGTATTGGCCTGAGTTTCGCCAGTGCTGCACTTCATATCCTAATCGAGTTTCAATGTACTGTAGCGTAGAAAGCATGCCGAGGCTAATAACAAAAATGGTCCAGCTATAGGCATCGATTGGCAAGAGTCAGTAATACACTGCTGACTATTTCTGTCTTTTTCCATACGATAAAAATAATTAGCCAAAAATTACTTTAGTTTGTGTATAAGCAAAAAAAAAGTACGCCTTTCAAGTAATATTATTGTTGCCTTGCAACGCTATAGGGTCACTCCATGACACTTTATAGACAGGTCAATGAAGAACATCCTCTTTGCTAGTCATCTACGACTATATGAAAGTAAAAGGGTCTGACTGTTGAGACATTCAATTAGAATAATTCAGGAAGCACGTTTCCTGAATTATTCCTGAAATTATACGCACACTCCAGGGTCAAAGTAATCATATAAAAGGCTCGGAATAGGTAACTTAGCCAGTAATAATAATTGCTCTTATAGTTTGGTACGTGTGACGTTGCTTAACTTTGTCATTGTTAACCTTAATGTCATTTAAGCAATGAAACCCATTTAGCCGAAGAAGCAATAACAAAACGCAATGCTGGACCTGCCTTGCCGAATCTACCGATTCGAGATGACCAGGACAAAATAAACATACGGATTCAGCTGGCTCCCAGCTTTTACGGAGAAGTATGTTAATTTCTTTATTATTAGAGTTTAACTCGGAACCTGAATAAAAATATCTAGACGATGAAAATGTTTTCACCTAGAGTAGACGAAGCGACAATGCACGCTTGAATCAATAAAGAGTTGCTCTTTTTCAATATGCTAAATTTAATTAGCTCGGCAACCTTTGTGGGCGTTGTCGTATAGCGTATAGAAAACTGACATTTATCCACAATTGTATTCTATCTCCCAACGACATATAATATACGGCAGGTGTGACCAAATAAAGAAACGTATAAATGTTCGATATGACACAGGAGGAGCGTGATCTGTTGCTGTTTATCGACAATCAGCTACACTGGAGAGAAACGCTGCCTAGAAAATTTGATTTCGATAAAGTCGTACTCTCTGAGGCCGTCGCAAGGGATGCAACCCCAAGCCAAGTCAAGATAACGGCCACTTCAAACAAGTACACGCACCCGAAAGAAGCTATTCGGTCAGCCCGCGTTTGTTTTTGGAGAATTATTATAGAGTCCATGGTTCGCTACGGATGTCCTGGAAAATTTGTCCAACAAGTTTTACTAATAGAATTAATACGATAAACCACGCTTCACGTATTGAAAGGTCATAGCATATCATTATTTAAAAAAAAAATCATTTTAACTTATGTGTGACATTGTTGTTCAAAATACACTAGTACTAACTATAAGATTTGAGTCAGTAATGGATACTCATGCAGATACATCTGCATTGTCATACAATGTTATTTTCGGTAGGTGTTGCACAGCCTTTGAAATGCAGCTTCCAAATGTGTTTTCCTTACGTCACCTTTCACCACTTTTCTGTAGGTAGAACGTGTATTGATTAATGTTCAAGAATCAGATAGTAACCATTTTTGTTACTGGCAGTCCTCACCCACTCGCGTTTGGACCACCTTTGTCAAAGTTCCAACGTCGTGATGCCATCTGGGGAATGACTCCCCTTCAGGTGCCTCCTGGTGACCGATACCAGCTGCAAATCAAAGGAGAAATTGCGGTTATCACTTTACCTTCACCGATTGAGGTCGAAGCGACACTACTCACGAACTACTCTTCGTTCAGACTATTGTTCGACGAGCCCTATCTTGCGAAGGTAAATTTCGCCATAGAAGATTTGCCCCTTTTCCCAATTCATTCTTATGCAATAAAATCCACCCAGTTAGTCCAGTTAAATAGGTCTGGAAGTACGTGGAAATCAATTTTTCGGTAGAATAAACAACAGTCGAGTATTGCGAACCACATGGTAGTAAATACGAATCGCACTCGTTTTCCTGTTAAACTTTCACAACCTTAATAATATTACTGAATAGATACAACTGGTCGTAGCAAACGGGACCCTGGCAGGACTTGGCCTGCTCCACCGCCAGAGCTTGGGTTCGCAGGAGTTGTTGGTCAGCGTGGATGAGAAGTCGCTCCCCTCACCGGTAACTGATCGAAGCTTTCAGATGACGCTACAAAGAGACCTGGACAAAGTAGCTGCATTTGTCGACATTAATGGAGTGCGGCTTGAAGGAGCTATGCAGGCGCGTACTATTACATCTATTGCTCGTTACGTCTAGCTAGCCCATTGATATCCAGTAATCATAAAACGAGTTCTAATCATTTTACCGTACGCGTACGGCCGTGCCACGCTTATGGTCAATGATATTCACTGGCAGACTGCGAAATCTTTCTTGAGAGGTAAAACCTGGTGCGATTTGACTGCTCGGTGGATCCACTCAAATGTTACTTAATGCGAGGATGGTATCGTCGTCAGTCAGCTTAAATGTAAATAAAAACATAGTTTGTGAGCCTGTAGAGAAAAATAAAAAAAAAATATATATAATATATATATATATATATATATATATATATATATATTTTCTTTTAACAAAAACTCTATCTGAACATTTCGATAGCAACGCCCTACGGAACTAGAGTCCAGACTCGATCCCTAGAAGTTTGGAAAAAATCAAGCCTTATTGATTAATGCGCTCGAGCTTAAGATTTGTATCCATGTTTACCAAACTAAATTTGACGTGATAACCAGTTGTATAATAGCGATTCATTTATAGATTAAAATTGTCGTTTAAATTACAGGTACAGAATTCATTGTCAATATTACCGGCTCATTTATTCACCATTGTAATCGGCAAGCCCGAAGAGCACTGGTTACGAGTAACCGAGATCAGCGAAAAATACGTCTGAGGTATCTTCTTGTCGACGGTCTAACGGCCCAAAAAATTCATTAGCGGAATAATGTTTCCTATAATCCGCTTCAAGCAAAATAGCTGTCTTGTGGTATCGCGAAGGTGAACGACTCATTCGAAAATAAAACTATTTCGACTGGTCGAATATGCACAATAAAATATAAAATTAAATTAATTGTGTGATTGTTAAACCATTATTCATTAGTCCTAAAGGTTGTATCTGTGTAATTAAATGTGTGCTGTAGTGGCCTTGCAACAGCGACGCGTCAACGCTTTGGTTAATCTGTCCAATTTCTAGATGTACTTTGCTCAACATTTGCTAAAGAAGTATATATGTTATTATAGGTTAGGCAGTTCCCTGTATCGTTACCATAGGAGCCCCGTACCCTGGCCAAGTACAGAGGCTCATATAAAAGCGATGAGGTCACCTTGTTCTATTTTACGCTTATGGCCACTGTTGCTGACGAAATTCCCGGGAGGCGAGCAGGCTGAAACGTGGAACGGAACACTTTATGCTAAAGTTTGGCAAATAAAAACGATTTTCAATTGCAAATCAAAAAAGCGCCGTAATAATTCTCATTAACTTATATAGGATAGAAAAACATAATTTTGTCATCTGTTCAGGTAACGTTCGTTCTTATTCTAGCATTTGCCGCCCGTCTACTAACTAACCGCTTTGACGGACCTGGCGCGATGCAATGTACTGCCAGAAATGTAAAAATATTTGAATGTCTCTTGGTCACACCTAGGTAATTATATCACTTGAAATAAGCCTGGTAGATACACACGGTATCTACAAGAGGGTTATTTTAGAATGGATGTTAGCTCGTGAATCGTTAGTTTTAATGCAAACCATCAACTTTTGACCTGAGGCATATCTAAAGCTTAGAAACAATAACCCATTTTTATCTCTAACCCTTAGGTGCGATAGAATAGCGGAGGAAGTTTTATGAACGTCATTACATTAGTGGAGTATTTCCTATACTAGAACATCTATGTCGCAGATACTGCGCATATATATACTATACGTATAGGCTAATTGACTTCAGCAGATTTTCGAAAAACCCACAAGGTTTAGTCTCTGAAAATAATGTCTTTCGATGGAACCCAGTTCCGCCAAACGACTTCACTCGCGCTCGTGGCGACCACCAACAAACCGCCCGCTGAACGGCGGATTCTGGCAGATGCGTTTATCGAATTTGCGGAATACATCGGACGAGCTATCACAACATTGGTCATTTGTCTGGCAACGAATCACATCAAAATTATATATTGAGCAACTGGTTGTGTGCAGCAGGGAATTGTGTTCGATTGACATTGACTGCGGCCGGCATCAACATGGGGGTTCCCAAATTTTATCGTTGGATATCTGAGAGATATCCCTGCCTGTCAACAGTGGCTCGAGAATATCAGGTGTGTGTTTATGAGTGTGTGGTTGTATATACAAGTATTTATGTTCTGACATACATTGCAAGAGCAGTATTTATCTTACTCGCAGAAACTATGGCTAGAAATTTTTCGTGCGTATAAAATATTCGTTGGTTGGCTGAAACTCTTCCTTGAATTGTTAAGACATTTTACAGATAATAAGGGTCTGTAAAGCGTCTTTAGGATCTTTAGGTGTCCATAATGGCAATCTTTGGGCAAAAAGGGCACATCATTAAATAACCATATATCATATCATAAAAGTCATTGTCATAGAAAATCGATTGATAGTGAAGGTTCTATTAAACTGCTTTTTAGGAAGCGGCAAGGATTACTCGTATAATGTCCGGATTAGTCATTTATGACGCAGACTTTTCGACGGCCAAGAGAGCTGATCTATACGTGGAAATAGAAAAAAAGGCCACTTCTATTGTAGCCACTTCTCATATCGGAGTTGACGAGGAAATGGTGCCGCGTTTAATTATTATCAAAACTTTCGCAAAAAGCACATCTTATTGTGGGGTTTTGAATAAATATAGGTGGAATGACAGAGCTAAAATCTGCATCATATGTTTAGCCCACGTATAACGACACAAGATGACGGTAAAATTTAATTTTGCTATATCGTTTTTATTGTTTGTCTATTCGACTGAATACATATGTGTACTTTATCTAATAAATATAAGTAGAAAGTATTTAGTAATAAGGGTGTTTTCCGCTAAGAAGCTACAATAGATTGAGATAGATTTATACTTATATCTACAAATTAAAATTAAAAAAATTAAGTTAAAATTGCATTGGAGATTAGATAATATACTAACTTTGCTTGCGATGTTTTTGGTTTTGATCCGTGATTGATTTGTCGATAGAATTTTCTGCAATGTTAACTGACAAACTAAATGTACGATAAATTATAAAAACGTTAGCATTAGGTGTTTTATTCTATAGTAACTTCTCGAACGTTTTTAAATGCATAATGATAGTAACTTTTTTTTTGTTCGCTCGTATGAGCGACATCTATTTTTGTTCTACCAGGGGTTGATCATCTAAGGCACCGCATCAACCGGAATACATAATAGTCACCATATTTTATTTAGAATGTGCCTTATTTTAAAAACAGTGCACTTTACCTCTTTCCCAGATTCCTCGAAATCTATTAATGAAACCTATAAACGTGAGAAATATTTATTTGAAGACGCACAAGACAGGCTAAAATTCACTGAGATAGTTCCATTCTTTTTGTGTTGCAGTTACCCGATTTCGACAATCTCTACCTCGACATGAATGGAATTATTCATTTGTGCTCACATCCAAATGACACGGATGCTCATTTCCGTATCTCTGAAGAAGAAATCTTCAAGAATATTTTCGATTACATCGATTTCATCTTTAGGTGAGTTAGAACAAGGGCGAATTATCTATTAACTAATTTGATTGAATGAATTAATTTGATGCGTTTTAATTTTTTTTTTACAAACGTACTTGTTTGTATATATATTTGACAAAAGAATAATTTTGCAAACAGTTATTTTTAGCGATTTTGTTGGATTGTTGCCAAAAGATTACTTACTGACTACATATTTGCGTCTTTATAGGATGGTTAAACCGAGAAAATGCTTTTTTATGGCCATCGATGGTGTCGCACCACGCGCTAAAATGAACCAGCAAAGAGATCGTCGTTTCAGGTCTACTATCTCTAATATATTGCAAAAAAAACATAGTGTCACAATTAAATAGCTTTATTTGTGATATATTTTTTTATCTGTCAGTTCTTTTTGAATACAGCCTCAGCACTAGTGATGACTAAATTGCTTACGAAAGTGGACTTTTATGAACCAAACTGTTCTTGTTCATCAATTGAAATTTTGTTGCTCTTAGGCAATTCAGACCATACTGAGGTTCGGACGTAGGACATCTAGATAACGGCCCGTTGTAATCCGTCGATTTTCAGAGCGGCGAAGGAGGCGGAAGAAATGGAAAAAGAGGCCAAAGAGAAGGGTGAAATATTGCCGACAGAGAGCCGTTTTGACTCTAATTGCATCTCGCCAGGAACGGAGTTCATGGAGAGGCTTCACGACAAGCTGAAATATTTTGTCGTAAAAAAGCTCTCGGAAGATGCAGTGTGGCAAGTAGAAGGTCTAAAGGTTTACCTAAGCGGACACAACGCGCCTGGTGAAGGGGAGCACAAAGCCATGGACTTTATCAGATACGTCAGGTCACAAGAAGGGTACGTGTTCTTATTAAATTATTTGGATCTGTGGCGCACGATCTACCTACATTTTACAAGTTTACATTACATGATGGACAGCGGTTCACAATTTGAAATTGGATTTTTATTCGTAGAGAGAGAAAAATGTCATTTTTGTAAGGAGACGTTATCAAATTGAATGCACTGCGTTTGTTATCCATACGGTATTATAATGTGAGGACTTGTGTTACTGATACAATGCTTCTATTGGTGCTGATCAACTATAGTTACGATCCGAATACTCGTCACTGCATTTATGGACAAGATGCCGATTTGATCATGCTAGCACTCTGCACTCATGAGCCACATATTGCGCTACTTCGAGAGGAAGTGGTTTTTGGTAAGTAAACTTCTCTGTACCGCGGTAGAACTCGGGACCGTTGTCATAACGTAACGGATAACGTAGCAGACTTCGCTGAGGCCATTAGTTCTCCAGCTTTCGTTCGAATTCTACTCAGATATAGTTGCTGTTTCTATTAAATTGTTTGTGATATATTTTTGGATCTTTTTTTGCTTACATAGGTAAACGAACTGAGAAGCGTATACAGAGCGCGGATAAAGTGACATTTCACATATTGCACATAAGTCTCCTTCGGGAATACCTAGATCACGAATTTGCTCAGCTGAAGGAACCAGGAATTTTAAAGCAGGGTTACAACCTTGAGAATATTATCGACGACTGGCTTCTCATGTGTTTTTTAGTCGGTAAGATGTATTCTCCGTAAATAAAAAATGAAAATACCCGTTTCAATTGTGCGTTAATTGTTGCTCTCTATAGAGCTATAGAAATATTGAAATTGAGAGAATCGCCGCATTGTCGATTGATGTAGTCACCTTTCGACTCCTTCCCAAACCAGGTAACGATTTTCTGCCGCATTTGCCAAATCTACACATTGCTCATGACGCTCTACCGATTTTGCATCAAACTTATTGTGATGTTATGCCGGATCTTGATGGGTACCTTCATGACAGAGGGCAGCTAAACTTGAGGAACTTCGAGGTGTGTACTTACAATATTGCAACGAACTTTAACTTTCAAATCTTGTAATATTTATCCGCACATTAGTATACCCACATTTCTGTTCCACGTCACATGATTATACGGAAATTGTTTTGAAATGTGCACGTTCACACATTTTGAACTACAAACAGAACGATCTTCGTTAAGAAGACATGGAACGTACATCAGGCTAAACGGCTAAGAAGATTAGATTGAAATTCAGATGTTCAAGGTGCATAACAATAGAAAAATAGGAACGAAGTTGGCACGTCATGGTCTTTTTAATATTCAAAAAGAATTGCTGTAGTAAACTTTTGCAAGAAAACCTTACGTGTTGCCTTAGATTATAATCGTTTGCGATCATTTAAATTTTCAGGTATTCATGCGCAAGTTGGGTGAACGCGATATAGAATTATTCAAAAACCAAAAGACAGGTCAAAGATATCTTAAAGGCAAAGTGAGCAAAGAAACGCTGGATGCGGTGAGTATATTTTCAGTAATGCTAAAACAGCCTATTTATGACGCTTTACTATGCAACAACTTTTTCAACTGTCCTATTCTAGGTTATATTCTATCAAATAGTATTTGCTTGGATACTGCAGTTTTCATGGAACTCTATTTGCATTTTCCTACTAGATATAACAAATGGCAAAATACCCTAGAGTAAACAGCGAGTCAGATTCGGAGCGGTCGATATCCTCCACAAAGCGCAAGTTTTGACGACACAGTTAATATCTTAATTTTACAGGTCAGAACGAAATTCCCAAATCTCGACATTCCTGTCTCCGACAGCGATGAACTATCAAGTGACGACACCTCGCAAGAAGAATTTCTCCAACATAAGCGACACTACTACATGACGAAAATGGGCTACAGTGAGGCTAGTGATCTTTACTTTGGAAAAGGCTTACGTTCTCTTCTATTCGGTATACGGTATATTAATACACTGAAGAAAAGCTGCGGTTCTTGAATTCGACGAGCAGCAAACTTCAATAGGTTGACAAAAATAAAGTGCGAATGATATGTGAGTGAGTTCCTAGAAACATTTTTCTGTTGGTGGCCTGCTCTGTAAGTATCTAAGATTTAAGGATTCTGTTTCAGGTGACAGAAAAGGAACTTCGCGAGCAGACAGAATGTTATATTCGAGCTGTTCAGTGGAATCTTCACTATTATTATAATGGTGTACAGAGTTGGAGCTGGTAAGCGACGGTACATTGATTTCAGTTTTTAACCTCGAAAATGATGTGCGAATAAGTGGCTTACTGGTTCGCAACGCCCATTCCAGGTATTACCCCTATCATTATTCTCCGTACATCTCAGACATCAAGGATTTTGGCGATCTTAAGCTTGGCTTTGAAATGGGTAAGCCATTTCTGCCTTTTCAACAGCTTGTGTCCATCATGCCTGCAGCATCAAGCGCGTTAGTCCCGCAGGCGTACAGGTTTGTACACTTTAAATAATTTGCGGCCACTTTTTGATTATTTTCGTGTCATTAGTAGCATTTTTCAGAACTCCATTTAGTAAATTTGCGCATAATTCTAAACATGAAATCTTGATACATGTGAAGTTTACCTATCTAGAAATTTCTATTTTTAAACGTCATGTGCTTTATTTTATCGATTCGCATATATAATATATCCTTAAACTCGAAGCTCATGCACTAGAGACTAATCAATAAATATCTATTCTGAAAATTATTCCTCCTAAAAGAGCCAATTTATAGCGAACCGATGTGAATATTCTGTTTAAGACAGCGTTAGCGTTTGCCTTCTGCCTCTTTACTTAAAGGCGGTTAAAGTGCCCTTGAATGCAGCTTTTAATAAATCACATTCGATTTTGATCTCTGCCATACACCGATAGAGGTTTGATGCTCAATCCTGATTCACCATTACGGGAATATTTCCCCGACACTTTCGAGACGGATCTCAACGGTAAAACACAACAATGGGAAGCAGTCGTGTTGATCAAATATATCGAAGAAGACATTCTGCTTAATTCTATGGCGGCATATGACAATAGGTAAGACTCCGATCAGTTTGCTTGCCTTGAATGTTCATAAACGGCATTGATAAAACATTCAGTCATGCTTTTTCTTTTACTAGTTTGAAAACAAAAGTTACAATTTCATTTACGAATCTTGGTTGTAAGAATCTACTGATGTAATTTGCTACTATCGTTTCTGTGAAGAAAAATTGTGAGCATTTACATTATTTATTCCATTTGCTGTTCTAAGGTTTTTTTGGCTTTTATGATTGATTAATTTTGTGTAATACGATGCAATTCAAATAGCGCACAATATTATTAAAAAAAAATTAATTAAGATTAAATTAAAGGCGTCTGTTATTGTGAAGGCTTTCAGAAAGAGAGAAGTCTCGCAACCAGCACGGACCGCATATGTTATTCGAATACAGCCCAAAAAGGCAAAAATCGTTTCCGTCTCCAAAACACAAGTGCTTTCCGCACATAAAGATATCGCACGCAAAGTGCACCGAAGTACCCAATGACACGTTTCGCATACAAAAGCACACCATTAAAAAAGGTACTAGTTTTTCTTCATGAATCTCCTAAACAGATGTTACATAAATATCTGAATCGGTAATTAGCATACAAATTGTTTCCAAGTCCTCTTAAAACCTAAAAATAGAATTTATTAAACTATTCGATGTGACTACGTCGTTTTATGTACTGAATAGTTTTTAAGCTTATGATAATTGCGTATGGACGTGTGTGTGTCATTAGGTCGTTTAGCAAACACAAAGGACAGCCTATACTTTCCGGGTTTTCCCTCCCTTCGGTATATCCAGCACAAAACCCGCCTGGTAAAGGAAGGATGCACCGTGTTTCAGCAGCCGTCGAGAGATTATAATATGATAATTGACGTTACAAATGATAGTACCGATATCACCAGGTATCTGCTGTTTGTTTTTTTCTTAATTAGAGCTTATAAACTAAAAAAAAAAAGAAGAGACTAAAAAGTTTCTCTGATTGGTTAGAATTGCCTACAAACTAGCGGTAGGCACGGTAAACCTAGCTCTGATAAGGGAAGTGCTTCGGACAGCTTAATGTGTCGATTCCACTGTACGACTTGCATGGAAGAGCACGAACGAGCATTAGCTCGAAGTTCGTAAACAATGGATAAAGCAGGATTTGAATAGGAAACAATGGACGAACTATTCCACTTACTATTTCATTTCAGATACGCGAAGTTGGTGGGAAAAATCGTCCATATTGACTACCCACACCTTCGGCAGGCGCTTGTTACGAAGATAAGTGACGGCAAGACAGTCTACAGTGCCGAAGGAAAAGGCTTACTTAGCGAGACCGAAGTAAGTCAACGTCAGTACTTTTGGACAAATAGAAACACTTAGCTATTATATAGTTTATTACAAGGTCAAGGTTGAATTTTCGAGATTATAATGTTACCGCGCATCTATAGTCATTGGTTTGGTGTATGGCAGACCACACTTTTTACTGTTGGTTAATTAGAGGTTTGCAATAATATGGTTCAAAAGCATGTTTTAACTGACATCCAGTTCGTCCTGTCTGATTTTTAGAATTTGGAATAGACTTAGATTGAAAATCGTATTTGTAAAGTCAACACTCTACCCTTTCATTGGGTGTTATTAAAGTGCTTATTTAGGCTACCAAAGCCTTGAAAATAAGCTTTTTGGTATAATACCATATCTTTTTCTCGATACTAGTGGACATTCTGCTGCAAATCAATTGGATTAAATTAGGTTAGGTTCTTCAAAATGGTTGCTACTAGAAGAAAAGTCTAGGAACGTGTGGTCGAATTGCACTTTATTCCAGAAACTGGCTTTCACGCTACATAGCTCATAATCACGTGTCTTTGATAGCCGTAACTTGCCAATTACGGCAAACATTATTGAGCACACTAGATACATTTATACTTTTTAAAATAAATTTACTCATTGTACATTTGCGTCGTAATACCGTGGCCAATAGCTTTTTTTATAATCCAGCCGTTTAGGTATGAAGTTTCCTATATTATCACTGGTTTTGTCAAGAACCTGTTGCTTTATCTAAATTTGTTAATTATCATCACACACGAACCCGACAAAATTTCTCTTATCTCTGAAGCGTATTGCAGTAGTATTTCAGGAAAGGTCCGAAATTATATATTTGAAAACGAGTGCTACATATTATTGCGAGCCTTAGGTCTGTGTTATCGCGAAAGGTCGAAGTTTCGAGCAGCTGTTGCGCAAGCTTAAGGTATTCGAGCTAAAGGGTAGTTTGCTTTCTGTATTCTTTGAGCAAGTTACCTGTTTGTATTTGTAAAGGGAACAGGTCATCGTATGCCAGGTATCGCAGAGCTTGATTCAATATATTGCTGACCGAACTGGACTTTTGTTTGACATCTAATGCATAAGCAGAGTCTTAGCATTACACGGCTACCTTTAGGCTATAAACGAGATGTATTATTTCGACTTCGAATCAAAAACAATTGGAACGAATCAATCCAAATGAGTTTGTCGTTGACTTATTACTTGCGATTTTTTTGTTCAGGTCAGATGGGTCAGATAGATCTGAAAAGCAAAGTCCCTTTCAGTTCCATTTCCTTCATTGAGGCCGTGATTCTTACACAATTTCTTATTTCATCGAATGGTGTAGGTCAATACGAAGAAGGTATCTCGGTAACTCTATGATCCCACTAGTGAAAATGTTTCTTCTATTGAAGTCTGTCACTTGCTTAAGTCGTGGCTAATTTGAGGTTTTCTATCTAAAAACAATGATGAAAGTTACGTAGACTTGGACACAGGGAGCTTTCCTGCTTCGCTGTGCATGACAGTATGACTAATCTTCTCTCTGATGACTTATTTGTTGGCTTAAATATAATTTCTTTCTTGTGATCATATAACAACAATCGAGTGTAATCGTGTATCATCTACATTTTTTAGGAGAAAGATTGTGCTCGCAAGGTCGAAAATCTGCAATCCAAACTTCGCATTCGGTGGGGTATCGATACAGGCGAAGGAAATCAGAAGCTACTGATTACGTGTAAGCCGCTTGTCGGAAGGAAGTACATCTACAAAAATGATGATCAGGTATGACGGTGGTCCCAGAGTGTTGCAATACTGCAGTCTCACTTCTGATACTGAACTTCCATTGATTTCATGAACCATTGATTCCGTTGATCAGGGCTTAATGATATCTGGGTAATAACCGCGAGTTCAGGGGGTCATCAGCTTAGACCCAGTGCTATATATGTACGTCGTGAAGCTAAGTTAAGCTTAAAATAGAAAGAGTGAAGTATATCGATGCTAGCCGACAAATTTGGCTGGTTAACTCTCCATTATTTTGGAAAGGTGTGAGCGATAACCTGTTAAGCTTACTTTAGGAAGAATAAGTTTAAAAGAAAAAATATCTATTAATTTCTAAAATCAATGCTCAGTGATGAAGCTTTTATTCCTCAACGCCTACAGCACTGAGGGAATTTACCAATGGTTGGTGAAGATATTAGGAAAGGAGGGCCTCAAGCAAAAGCACTATATATGATTGGTGCAGACATTGAAGTGTTAAAGACCAGTGAGAAGCTAACCACATTTCGGGACATGAAGGATAAAAACACATTGCCGAAATCGAGGAGGGTTTCCACAAAAGCAGATTGGAATATGAAGACTGACATTTTGTATGTAACATATTATAGAATTGTAACCCAAATACTAACAATGTGGAAACTGAATAAAAAATGGTTTCCCCGTAGATTGCATGTAGTGTGATCCTTATGAAATCTACGGAACTTTAATCAACGATAAACTCGTTTAAAATATACTAAAAAGGGCAACTGGTAAGCAAACATATCCCGCTATTGATTTATCCCGAGAAGATTACATATAGGGACGTGAATGGTAGTTGTGTGGCCGTTCAGAAACTGCTTAACCACCGGGACAAATGTGTAAAAAATAGTTTTTCTAAAACATATTAAAAATCGTTCCAGCCCAACTAGTTCAAAAGTTACTCAGTTTTAACGTCCGCCGCATTGGCTTGTAGCGACCTAGTGTATTTAAGATTTAAAATCACTCGCGTCGAAATGAGTACATTTGATTTTTTACACAGCAATCTGTCAATGGGTATAATTAATAGGTAACCATTGAACGTCAGTGGGCAGAGCAAGAGAAGATAGTTCTACACAGCACAATGGTTTGCGGTTTACGGGAGCATGAACAAGAGGTGGCGCAATTTCAAACAATTAGTGATGTCTTTGTTAAAGATAAGCTCGTCTTTCTTCTCAGCCCCAATGAGTACGGGATGAAGGTGAGTGGATTTTGATAACAAATAGGCGTGTTTTTATTTTGTTTTCGTGGATCGTCTCCATAAAGAACAGATGTTTCAAAACAGCTCGGCCATAGTTTTTTCAGCTATTAGAAAAAGCAGGCTTTTCTTTTTAATTGAGAATCGGTGATGTATACCACTTGGTTCGTGTATTTGACTAGGCTTTAGCTAGTAATGATCTTCGTTGCTGACGGAAGTGTATTACGTCGAATGACTCGTGCTTTTCCAGGGAACTATCTGTGGATATCAAAAAGGAGGCTATCTCGTGGTGGAGAGTCGATTTAGGGAAGAGCCTGATTTTACTGAGATCCGTAAGAGAGAACCGAAGCTACGAAAAAGGAATTACTTGCCAGCATTTAGGTAAGCTTTACTGCATTCACTTATGCGCTTAGAGATAAAGTTGGCTTTCGTTTCTTCTGCATATGCGGAGTTTCCCTACTTCTAAGTACTATAGAACCGAAATAGACAGAAGTGCGTTATCGCAGTATCAACTATCATGAAAAAAATTGCGCTGTACTAAGCCTTCTATGAATATTATATATTGGCTTGTGCATTTTGATCTAGATTGGCGCGTGAACTTGGACTTGATTCCCATCTAGTAGCTCGACTGACGGGATGTATCCAAATTCAGCTAAATTCGACGGAGGCTGATTCGTCGCAGCACGTCAACATTGGGATGAATCTGAAGTTTAACAAAAAGAACGAGGAAGTAGTAGGCTTTTCAAAGAAGGTAACAACTCAGGAAGGAAAGACCGAATGGTACGCACCGCTCTCGAGTTGCTTTTTTCATTTATATTTGCAAGTTTATAAACAATGGTGACGGTGAAATGTGAATATGCATAAACAAAATTGACAGTCGACTTATATATATATTACAAAGAGAACGTGTGAACATTAAAGGCGTTTCTCGCAAGATACGGTTGCGGCTCTTCGGGAGCTAATCATGACGTTCGGCGACTTTTATCTGGCGTTAAAACAGTTCATCGGGATGGACAAGATTCCCTTAGAAAAATGTTTCCCGGGAGAGTCCTACAAAGATGGGTTGAACAAAGCCCGCGAAATTGCCAAGTGGATCAAGGACCAGCCCTTCTCTAAGGTACTGATGAAGCGTGGTTAATAATATCGTTAGCATTGAAAATGAAACATAAGGATTCTTAGTATGAAAAAATGTCAGGTTCAAACGTTTCAAGATTAGAGAAGTTGAAAGTATATGATACCCGACATAGTATGCTGGCGTCCTAGGGAATACGTCGATTCTCTCTCGCGTAAGCTGTAGGTTGCGTCAGGGATAATAATAGGGAGGCTGGTGAAAGATTTAATTTACGCTACGAATTGCACATACCGTAATCGCTTCCATTGTTACAATGCCTTTACAGGCGCCACATCAGACTTCTGGTGCCATTGTGTTTGATGAAGGCGTTATCGAAGCAATTCAACAGTGTGTGGATGAACATCTTAAAAGCCCGGAGATTGAGCAAACTGTTAAGGTAAGTACAAATTTCGCTTCGCAGAAATTATACTCTGTCAAGTAGTTTTTTTTAAACGTCCTTAAGCTCGACGTTATCTTTCCGAATGTAAATTTATCTGTGAACGGTTAGTTATACATTGCTCTTGGATATAGTATTTTTTCGAAAGAGATGTGGATGTTTAATAAAATCGCATATTTGTCCTAAATTAAGAGAGGTGAAAATTGTGTACAAAAAAGTGAAACTGGTGATTTCTAGATACGAAATAAGTTAGCATAGTTATGATGTATGGAAGCCTCGCTAGCCTATGGTTTCACAAAGGTTTGATCGAAAATTTTCGTTTGGAAAACATTGTGATAAGTTTTCTGTTAGCAACTGGATTCCGGTTAAGTTGTGACTACCAAGTAATCAGTGATCATTCGCAGGTACACGTAACCGATGTCTACTTGCCCAACGTTTGCGTTAATTTATTCGTTCCCGACAAGCGCGCGTATTTCTGCATGTACGATCGTGTTGTCAACGTGCGGCCTGATATCGCTGTACCACTAGGTCTCAAGGGTACAGTTATCGGCATCCATCGGTAATTATGAAACATTTTTTCTATACTTTATTGAATCCTGGTTTCTGGCCCTACATAAATAGTAACCGTTTGATGCCTCGCTGTGGATTTTATACGAGTACAATTATTTAGGGGCCTCTAAGGTTATCGTAGTTATCCAATCACAGAGTTTTCGACTGAACGGACAAAGCCAATCCGTTTACACGTTACCTGATATTCCCAAAGCTCAATTTGTTATTTCGCATAATTATAGAAATGTAATTGATTTTGCTATAATTGTATAGTGCTTCGTGTTCAAGTGTACACTGGCACAAAGTTAGGTCGACGTATTTACTACTTCGTCTATTTTTTTCTATCAATATTCTGTCAGGAGCCACTAAACATTC
>NW_019212993.1:128218-192104 GCF_002532875.2 Varroa jacobsoni | reverse complement strand
GAATATATATATATATATATAGGGTGAATTTTTTTTAATATGGTCATATTAGTTGCTTCTAAGATTGAGTCTAAACAAAAATAGATATTCTAAAGAAATTTTTTGATTATTTTAAAGACAATTTTAGACAGTTATTTTTGCTCAACATAAGCACCTTCCAGTAGGATTACAGTTTAGATTCTGGATCTAAACTACTAACTAACCAAAGTATTGCTTCTTGAGTTCGAAAGTAAATTTTTAACAGAAACCGTACGACGTCAAGCGATATTGCTGCGCGTAAACCTATTGAAATGTAGCTTCAATACACTCCATTTGAGAAATTTCTGCGAAACTGAGTCTTCGGCTGGTAGGAAGCCAAAAGTCTTAAAAATAAAGGAGCTCGAAACGGCCAGAATGGTTCAAAGGTGCAAAAAAACGGAAAAAGACTCATCTGAAAAATTAACTGTGAAAGCATATCTGGACGACTTAATGTGCGATCGGTTTCTCCTTTCCAAAACGGCTATCGGTTTTTGTATTAAAGCTTTTTGGGCGGTATATCAAAAATGGCTCCCTAAGGCCTTTAATTCTAAACATTGTGAAAAGCCTTCTGCTTTCCCTCATCAATATCTTTGTCGGATTTTTCGGGAGTGCATGAAACTGGCAATAATGTAAATCACCGATTTCGGGAAAATGAAAGCTTTTAGTTTTGGTAAGGGTTCGTTCAACACGAAAAAATTGAATAATAGCCGATCCTTGCTTAAATTCCCAAAACTACACACTGTTTCTTGTCATTAGGCATTTGTTGATTTGTTCTAGGTCAAACCGCCGAAGTCTGTCGGAATTTTAATGCTCCGTTCGGTATATTATCAGTACAGTCATAAACATCTTGGAATTTTATGTCGATTAACCCATGTTCTCTAGGGGCGAGCAGGAAGATGAGCGTGAAGCAACGTATGAAGTTCTCTTCGATAAAGAATTTGCGACCGGAATTCAGAGCCATGGAGTCAAGGGTCGACGGGTCGCAACACTATCGGTTGTTTCGCTAATAAACATCACCCATGGACAGCGGGTTAGTTCATCCTCTTCCGAGCAAGGCTTGAATAGAGTGACGTAGCTCAAGGCGGTGATGAAAAGGATGAACACGTCGAAAAAAGCTTTATTACTTTCCAAAAATCTCAAGGTTTTCAGAATACTCTCAAATGTCTTCGTATGTTAAAGACAATCACACAATATAATCTTGCGTTAACGAGATCATTTAATTTCAACTGTGAGAGATATTTAACTGCCTCTTATTCGCTAGAAGTAAAAACAGGGATGCCCGAACGGGCTGAAGCTTTTGTGTTGATACCCTTGTTTTAGCATTTAGTCGAAGAAATGTAAATTCGACGGGTTCCTAACTTTACCGCGGGATTCAGACTACCGCTTTTACCCTTCGCAACCCAAGACGCAGCTAGTGGTTAAAGACTAAATGTAACCTTTCTTCAAGGGCTGAAATCGCATAGCACCAATGTAGTATGAAATACAGCATTAGCAATTTTAGAAACCCATCGTCGACTTCTATGAGTAGTGAAATTTTTTTATATTATATAATATTAATTTGTATCATAGAATAACCTGATACAATTTTATGAATTCGGCAAATATATATTAGAGCCAGCTTGTAAAACTGCGCAGAACTATCAGGTCATTCCCTGTATCTTCTACGAACTTGAATGTTTTTAGAAACAAATTACATTTTTACTATATTTAATTACATATATATTTATATTTAATTTAACACTTTCAACTGTGGTAGAGTTTAATCATATAAAAGGGATGTCGTTGAAACGAATGCAGCAAGCTATATGTTGAACATAATTTGTAACGTGGGCCGTTCCGGTCAGCTGAAATGCACTTGAGAGCAACGATTTTTTACACACTGTTCCTTGTTAAACTTCGCGCCGAAAATTAGTAAAATAGCTAAGAAATTGTTGGTTTCTAAATATAGTTAATATTACAAATTTTGAACCCATCGAAGTGCCGTTGCAACCACTTCTTTTAAAAATTCCATGTAACTAATTTTCTGGCGTAACTTGTTTATAATAATAGAGTATACGAGTGCACCAATTAACTACTTCACAGCACGTCGGTGTCAAAATAGACGTGTTCTGTGTGGCTCTTGTGCGTGTTCTTCAACTAACCTGAAATGCTCCGCGTTTAATAAAACATCTTTAAACAAACGTTTAGTATTAGCAATGAATCAACGTACTGTTTCCGTAGTAGGGTGTCCGTATACACGTATTTTCTAAAGCCGTCTCAGTCGGGTGACACCCATCAAGGATAACGTCTTCCTAATGCACGCGTAGTTAGGGTAACCGTATATACCTTAATCTGCGATGAGAGTTTTCTTGAAGGCATAGCTACATCTTGAAAGGATTATTGTAACCAGGTCAAGCAGCTACGGAAAACGCAAATACAGTGTTTCTTTATGATCTCATAAATCGATCGATGCATTAATTAGCTTAAATTACACGTTTTTTTCTGTACTACTTGAATATGCTGCCGAAATGAAATATCGTATTGTGTTACGCAGCATCGTTCAACAATCAGCATTCGTTTTTTTCTATGTTTCGTCTCGCCAACCCAAAGAACGTAAAGATGACCTTACAAATACCGGCTTTCACTACAGCAAAATTGGGTTACATTCGTGACCAGTTTCAATGGTTCCATAGTTGTTGTTTGCATATTGGTCTGTATTAACCCAATTTGTGTGATTTTTATAAAACTATTGGTACATTCCGTTTTGCTGCACAATATGTCGTGAAAAGCTAGTCGTATAATGAGGTACTTTTTTTTCTCTAGATGTTGGACGAATCTCAGAAATCAGAAATGCTGCGTCGCGAGCATGGCGCATATCAGGCGGGAAATCCAATAACAGGACGTGCCAAGCAACAACAGACTCCTCAGCAGAAGCAGCAGCAGTCGAAACAGCAATATCAGCAAAACGTACAGTCGGACTTGCGGAAATCTAAAAACGTAGCCGAAGAAAAGTCGAACAGTCGTCCGCTACAAAAAGACCATTCTCGAAACAGATTGGCCCAGTCTACAGGCCTTATCTCTGGTAGCAAGCAGGAGGGTTCCCCCGCCGTTAGAGCAAAGAAAAATGTGGGTTCATCTGGAAAGTTTGAAACAGCTTTCCCGGATCCAGTTGGCATGGAAACATCTTCAACAGATAACATCATTACCTTTCTTTTCAACTCAATATCAGGTAGGAAGGCAGTAGTCTGATTTAATTGAAAATTTGACAAAAAGCTAACTAGATTTAATACACCATGCGGGATTATTAGGTATTTCTGAATGGATTCTTGAAGAACAAAAGTTAACTTCAAACTGGTAAAACAGGCGTGAAGGCATCACTTGGCCAAAACCCAAATCCCGTTTCCCTATCCACGGCGCCTACGCTCGTCAGACCTATGGCTGTGGAAGCAACTCTGAGTACGAAAACAGAAAATTCAGGGAATGCTAGTAATTATACGCAGGGCATTCCTATAACGGTGACGCAACTTTTTGGCTTGTCCCAAACGGGGCAACTAACCGAAACAGAGGCAGAGACGAAGCAGGAGCATCATAATATTTCAGCGAAGATGAAGCAGAAGTACGGTGACTTTAGCATGCAGCAAGCCACACCAAGCAAAAGCGTGTCTAATGCAAGGCAGCCTTCAGCAAATTACTTTAATCAGCAAGGCCAACAGCTACAACAACGGCAGCAGCACCAGAAACAACAGCACTGGGATCAAGGGCATACTGCGCATGGTCTGCCCGTCAATCTCATTCCTGGGGCGTGGAAAGAGAACCAACTAAAGGAGGTCTATGGTTATCAAAAGTATCAGAGGGGTCTCCAGAAGGATCTTAATGAACCACACTATCATACCCAACAAACGAGCCGTAAAAATCATACGGATCAATGTCAGAAGAACAGATCGCCTCATCATCAACAAAGCAAACGTCAGGATCAGCACGAAGACCATTGCAAGGATCCTTCTCATAACAGACAACAGCGAGCGAGTGCAGCTCAGGCAAATAAAGGCAGCTTCGCGTTCATCCCATCGCAGGTCAGTTGAATACTATACTTATCTTAATAATAAATGTAATTTATATAAGACATTGTAAACCAAATTAGTCTTAAGTGTACTATTCACTAAGATGATCACAACGTGGAAGGAGGGGGAAAGCATAACAGTTGATCGTACGATTTCGTGTTCATTCTTGCTTTATGCATCGGTATATCGTGTGAATAAATTCATAATCTAATACTGTGTAGAAGAACATTTCATAATTAAATTAAATATCCTTTTTGTCTGGTTAGGTAATGATGGCCGAAGCCAAGGGACGTACTGCTGCTCAAAAAGGCGCCGCAAAGGTAACCAGTAATTCTGGAAGCAAATTAATTGGTAGGGAACATGTTAAAAGTGTGCATGTATAATATATTTACTGGAGCCGCTCTCAGTAGTGCCACAGCTATTGATAATTCTTACTCTTTCAATGTTTAAGGCGATCCATTTATGACATAGAGCAGTGCACACACGCGTGTCCAAGCAAGGGAAGTTCAGGTGAAGGAGCTGTTGAGGAGAAGAAACTGAAATCAGACAGAAATTACGAAGGCAGGCGTAAAGATCATGCAAAGCCTGACGAGAGAGTCGGCTGTGAGTTGTAGGTAGAGAAAATTAGACTGCCTGTTTCGATGAAGCTGGCCTTGGTGGTTGTATGAGTTGGCTGTGGCCGCAGGAACAGGTACTGTGGCGCCTTAGGCTGTACCTACGCGGTTAGCACGGTAGGACCTAGAGTTCATGACGCGAGGGACTACTGGGATGTTTTCGAACGGAAATCGCACGCACGGTTTCACCCAGAGGAAGTTGGCACACTGGAAGCGTTTTTCGAAAAAGGAAAATGGACAGAAGTTCGAAGGGTCCAAAAACTCTAAGCGGGCTGTCATAGACGATTTTGAACTGGGCTTTGCGTTCCTCCTGCCTGCATTAAAAGGACGGTGAAGCTGATCGTTTCTGGACTTTATCGTGGCGGCCAATCCGCTTTCGTATGGTGCTCTTATCCAAGCCACCCGCCAGATAACGCCAGAAAACGGGCGACGAGCGGAGACCGATCGTCAGGAGGGCTGAGTCTGTTTAGCGAGGCTCCATGAATGGTCCTACCGACGCGGTCTGCTACGGTGTTATTGCTTGCGTGCACAGCTCTTGAACATCAAATCGCGCCACCGTGGCTCCTTTGGCCTGATCCGATTCATCGAAGCCGTGGTTCCTTTGGAAAACTGCATCGAATTAAAAGGCATACAATTAGTCCGGATGGTGCTGGACACCGCCGCCGAGATGAGTACCGTCTCGGTTGGGTCAAAGCAACACACTAATGCATGGCACTGCTTCGGCCTGCCAAACGGGCCGTCATGTTTATCGATGCTCAATAGCATCCGTACGAAAAAATAAAGCTCAAGGTCGTAAGAAACTGGGTGGAGGTACCGTCGTCGATAACCTAGTTTACTATGTCAACCTCGGACAGCCGTTCCTAAAAAACAATTTTGTTTTGGCTAAAAATCAATCAGGTGGTATGTCACAATATTTGCCGAGTCGCTCTTGGTAGTCTTGGCCAAAGAAAGCCAGTTAATGCCTAGCGCCTGTTTGAAATGGGTAGTCGCGGCCATTCAGTTACCAAGGCTTAAGTGTTCCGGTAGGTGGGGTTTTGTATACGTCTTGCATGCACTTTTGTAACCTTGTATGGCGTGGTGACCACTGGTCAAAAAAGAGCATGTGGTCTAGTCAAAAATCTCGGCTCGTCTATGTGCAAGTGAAAACCAGGTAAGGCCAAGCTCAGGAAAGTGTATTACTTATCAAGTCTTGAATCAAGAAAACCGCTCGAGTTCCATATAGACAAAGCCTGGATCCGGCTTGGGTCTTACTGTAAACATCTGGTGAGGTCGTCACGTGATGAGTTAATGCACTTATTCGAGAAGGTGTGAAGGCTACCCGTAATGCACCTTGTAATTCATATGGTGCCCACTGATGGTCATTCTTCTTACCTGTACGCACACTGGCAGCGAGTCGTATCTACGTAACGGGTTTGCATCGCAAGGGAAGTACCGCTGATGTCTGCTTGCGATGTAATAGAGCATGGTCCATTTCGATAACATCGTCGTATTTTGTCGAAGGCTCGAGAAGCATCTCCGAAACGTACTCTGTTTTTAATGCCACCGGTCTACACATTAAGGCGACGAAGCATTAATTTGCTCTGCGGGAGATCGCTTACCTCACACGTAATATTTTCGTGTTGGAATCTCTTTTAACAATGAGAAAGTTCTAGTGAGTTATGCCTTAGCGTCGGTCACACTGTTCGTCAGTTACGAAGCTTCATGAGGTAAGTATCTTACTGCTGCCGATTTTGAAAAGGCTTCGCAAAGGTCACAAAACCGTTATACGATCAGAAGCAAACGTCCCCTCGCGTAAGTTGCACCTTATAAGGAAGCATTACTGGCTTTGTAGGGGGCAGTGACGGGTAAATCTATCTCGTAGTCGTTTGGAAGAGACTTGCCGATCGATGTCATAAATCAGTGCGAGTGGTGTTGGCGTGGGGACGGTGCTCGTTTAGACGGAGACGTGGGGCGCGTTATAGCCTATGCGAATGGGCGTCGTTCGCTCCGAAAAAGCGAAGTGGCATTCATCGCAAATAAATTAAGCGTCTGGCAGTTGTCTGAACACGAAAGAAATTCTACCCATACCTGTGTGAACGGCGATCTGTAGTGGCCATTAACAGTAGCGTGCTAACGTACCTACCTTGAGTTGGATGGTGGGGCCTTGTTGGAATACGACTTTGACGTGCGGCAGCGTAGCGACACAGCAAACCGTAACGTGTACGCGTTGTGGCGATAATATATGGCGGTACTCGTGAAAAAGGCGGTAAATGATGGTGCTAGTCCTGGACCGCTTGCAGTACGTCAGTTGACCAGCCTGGGTTGGCTTCCGGTGGTGGCCATGTTCCTAAGAAATGATCAAGTTATCTTGCCGTAGAAGCTTAAAGTGGCCTGCCCATTCTACTATGACAAATCATTTTGCACCATTAGTTCAATAGCGGGGTCTTCGGCCGGTTTTCCCGCAATAGGCTGGAGGTCGTTATTTGCTCTACCACTGCAGACATCATAAGCTTTATGAAGGCCGCCCACCGATTGAGGTCTCGTTACTTATCGGCAAACGACGTCTTGATGAGAATCCAGGAACATGTATAGCGTCATTTGTGAGCGGACAAAACCGCCAACTCGGCCTTCTGCGAAAATAGGCCTGCATTTTTTGAAGCCACTGCGCATGCCTGAGAGTGTCATTTTTCTATATTAGTGAGTGTAAATTATTGTATCTGTTTCTTTGCACATTTTCCCGGCTTGCTACGCGATTGCCTGGGTCGTGGTAAAAGCCCCTTCCGCCCTTCAGGTTCATGGACGCATTCTCACGGATAACGCTACCTATCGGTGCGTGCGGTAGTATTCTGCACATTCCAATATTTCCCGTATTAAAATCGCCCTATCTGCAAGCGATCGAAATGGTGGAGCAAACGACTCGCATGATCCCTTTCCACGCGTCTACTGAAGTAAAATACGATTTGACACAACTTTTGAATTTTATAAAAACTTAACATCGAAATAATGAGTCGACGTCTCGCAAGTGTCTGCAAAAATACGGATGATGCTTGACTGAGGGAGGCAACACCGAGGCGATTGATCAAGAATTTCGAAGGCATAAGCTTACTCGCGAATGAAGTAAGGCCAGGAAGAGGACGAACAGGTTACACTGCGGCATGAAAACTATAGGTGCCGCGTCAATGATCGGGAGGCGACGTCGTCTTCAACAACTCTTACTAAAAAGCAATCAGCAACGCATGTTGATGCGAGAGTTTTATCTTTATTCCCAGATGGTACAGTTGATATACCAATTAAAATTCCAGAATTAAAAAAACTTCATAGACTGTTTACCTTGCAGAATTTCGAAAGAAGTCTTAGACGACCAAATTCAAGTTGAAAAGGAAACTATTGGTGTTGTTATATAAACAAGTAACTGGCATAAGGAAAACAAATAGAGTCGTGTTCGATAGGGCATTTCATTATCACAATAAATTACAAATGCAAGAGGGCAATGTAGAAGGACACCTTAGGATGTCTGATGAAGTATCTAGAAGTTATATTTCTCAAGGGTAAACGGAACACTAAATGGGTAATGCGTACAGAAGACTGCTACTTATAAGTAGTTTGGAGTTATTCCTATTCCTCGAAATTTGCAAAACTCGCTAAATATCCTTCAAGCATAACATACCCTGAGAATCAATTTTAATCTCTTAGAAAAATCTCTAGAAGTCCGCCTGCCTCGGTATAAGCAGTTGAAACTTACGACTTCTTTTTTTCTACAAAAGACCGTTAATTCATTGATTTCATTCATTTCACACGGTCTGTCTAAATGTATAATATGTACTTATTATACCTGAGTCTACCAACATGAATTTGTTTAATATAATTTTTTACCTCTGAGACCGAATTTCTCATCCCCATTTGATGTGATTGCAGGCAGCGTCGACCCAGGGTGGTGGCGAGACGAAGCACTCAGATCCGATGAGACATGATAAAACAGCGACTTTACATACAACTGATCAACGGCAACGCTCAGAGAACGTGTCGTCCTCTGCAGGCAGAAGCGCCGCCGGGCCAAGCGCAGGTCCGCCTCGTACCGGAACAAGCGTCGAGGCCAAAGTGAATCGCACTCTTCGAGGCCGTCGAATGGGGGCTAAATTCGGCGATGCCGAAGTAAATCAGTAAATATAGTCACTCACCAATATTTTTTCTAGAGAAACCTTCAGTTACTGCGCAATCATTATTGACCGACGTATTTTGGGCGTACCGTCCATTCAGTCAAATCAAGTAAAGTTGGGTGAAGATGCTAGAGAACAATTAGACGGTGTGCATTTGTACAAAGATCGCTGTCCCACGAGTGCTGAGTCGCAATTTGAAGGATATCAAAAACGTAATGTTGAACTATTGCTAACGATAGGACACCAATTTTAGTGGCGATTTTCTATTTCAGCGGGCTGAATTCGCTCTGTGTTGATCTTTGTTTATTCTTTCCCTGAAAAAATTTCGTCATTTTCAAACAAATGTTTCGTTTACCGTTACGTTTGCGCATGTCGACATATGGGTTATCATTTGGATATGACAATATGCTTCTGAAGATTTATTAAATAGCTAACTAAACTTAGCACGTACACATTCGTTTGGGCTTGTGTTGAGCTAATAATAATAATAAATCTAATAATGGACATCCAAAAAGATAATAACTCACTCAACTTTAGTATATTTCTTTATTATTATGATCCTGAGGAGTAGCCCTATAGCCGGCTAAAAGAAATACTTATGCAATCATAACGTAGCTTTGGTTTAAAAAGAGATGGATTGAAACGCCTCAGTCATGCAAAGTATTATGAAATGTAAATATAATTTTATTAAACATGCACTTTGTTGAAATGTGAAAATCTATTGTAGAGCTACAGAAAATGAACGTAGAAAGAAGATCCTATCTGGCTCTACTTAAGATTCTTATCAAGGGTTTTGACTAATTAGTTAACACTTTAATAGTGCCTGAATGATTAACATTTAAGAGGCTTCGAAATTACTAGTTACTAATTAAACTTATATCGAAATAATATATGAAACGACTAATCATCCCATAGTATCCGGGAGACCAGACGTGACTTTTGTTTATTTCATAGTTAATACGCAAAGGTAATAAATAGTAATAATGCAAAAGTAAAAAAAAATTAATTGTATTGTGGTGAGTGAATTTGATTAAGACGCCCGCACAGGGATAACAAAAGTGATTATGCTTGAAGCCTTTGTGAAAATTATAGAATCCAGGTGGCCGACGAAAACCGTTTGTGATAACATATCTGAGACTCCCAATAACTGGCAGAAGAGTACAAAGGTGCTTCCACACGACAAAAGGTTGATTGGAAATTGTATTGTATTAGTCTTATTGTATTATTTTTGGTAATATAGCTTATGTGAATATGCGATGCACACATGTATCTTTAGATGATCCTATTAGGGACGTTAGATACTATTAAGACAATAGCGCAGGCCAGGTGCGCTGAGTCAGTTTTGGAAACCGTGACATTGGCAAGGTGCAGCTGGTACGCGTCTGTCCCTTAGACAACAACTGAAGGATCTTTCAACATGAGTTATAATAGGCATTTGTCGAAACCGAGCTTTTAGTCAATATTTAAGATTAATATTTCTATATTGAATGACTTTTTGTATAAAAATACAGCATCACGTGTGCACAACTAGTTGGAGATTTCAGCAAGAAATCAGCTACTTGCTGTAAAAATATGTAGATTTTGTCGGTACAATTAATCTGCTCTAGAGTTTTTTATAAAGACCATATATAGAAATAGATGGGTACAGTCTTAATTTGAGCTGAATGTCTGAACTGTAAACTTATTGATTTTGCATCTGCGGTGTCAAGATAAAGTTATCTCAGGTGTCAGCCACTAAGGCAGACATGTACAATATTACCTACCGTGTAATGTGTACGATAACAAGTAGAAGTATCGTTGATTTGGCACACGGAGGAGAGATTTACGGTGGCGGTAGGTTCGCAGGGTTATTCTACTACTACTATACCTGCGTATATATATGCAGTAAACACAACACAACATATATATATATATATATATATATATATATATATGTTTATTTGTGATTAGATAACGTCATTGGCAAAGTGATAAAGCAAGAAAGACAAACTAAACATTCATTTTATGAAAGAAAATGAAGTTCAGCAGCCGAAAATTTTACGTCACTTTATAGCAATAAATTTTATAAACTTAAATCACAAATAATAAAAATTGGTTTTTATTTTTTAGTATTTGACGGGGCGATTCTTGCCACTCGTTACTGTGCGTTAAGAAGTTAGTGGTAGAGAAAGTCGTCTCGATTTAGCAATTGGCTGCTGCTTATCAAATATGCACTCTACAAAACAGTGTCACTAATACAGAATATTTTGTGGTTCCAAAGATGAAAATGGCTTCGCCTGAATATGCGTTTTTCAGTAACGAACGTTTTCGTTAGGTCAGGCCAGGCCAGGGCCACTTATGGCCAAGATCGATTACCAGAACCCGGCGTATATATACATATTGATAGCCCTCTGCGTGCGGGGCTTAAATGCTACCGTTTAACTCGCTGTGTAAAAATGGTTCCACATAAACAACCGTAGCATTTGTTCTCAGATGTTTTGTACGATAAGGCGCATACAAAGTGCATTTATATCTTTGAAGTTACGATTCGAAAGTCTAAATAAGAAGCTCTAGTTCTTTCAAACAGCGGCGACTGAGAAATAGTTCTGGTAAATTAATTTCGGGTACTCGTAAAATAAATCTAATGTGAAAGGTAGAGGATAATGACAAAAAAAAAATGGGAAGTGAAGTTTTTTTCATTTATTATTTTGGACGTGAACTCTGAATGTACACTTGTGTCAGTCAATCAGCATTTCCCTGATAGTGGAGTAACTACGAAAATAAGTTGAAAACAAGAATTTGTCGATTGTGTTTAAAAATGCTCAACCTTTTTAATCCAATTTCATAATTTGCGTAGTCCATTTCCCTCAACGACATGTCTCGTTTTACGTTTCTTGAAGTCCTTTACTTCATAGGATACGGTCATTATAGAATGACAATAAAAAGTTCCAAAAATTGACAAGTAGTTCTATTTTTGGTTAGCTAATATTTTGTGTGCTAATTTCGATCCATATATGAGGCTAATACACAATTTATTCGGAGACAGGAAGGCCATTGGCAGGTAGTGACAGCCAATGAATAATTACAGTGTCACTCCTAGTAACTCATCTGTTAGGTGCATGCTGCTACTGCTCAAACCTGTATCGCACAAAGCGCATATCAATATGGATTCTTTCTTTTTCGATATGGAATCTTCCCTTTTACCAAAAAATCTGTGACTTTTCACGCCATTCAACCGATTTATTATATACTATTTATATGTACATACACTGAATTTTTATACAATACAGGAGCTAGGCATTGTAAATACTTTTAAGAGGCTGATTGATAAGCGAATACTCGCTATCAGCAATACTTCGCTTAGGATTTGCCAGTTCGTCCTGTCATGTACATTCAACTATGCATGTGCTAAAGCGTGGTTCGTATGACGGGACTGGTTGCTGCTAAAAGATCGAGACAAAACAAACAGTTTCTTTTTTATTGGGCGCAGGTGGACTTGAGAAGAACTGATTATGAAGAATAAGCCAGGTTCGTGAAAAGTAGCATAAAAGTAATATATAATAGAGGCTCGTGGAAGCGGTACTTAGACCATAGCTGTTGTCCTTACAAATGATCGAACACGATAAAAATAAAGACGTGCTGGGTTTTCTATGCTAATACCAGTAACCTATAATTGAAATGGGCGAAAATAAACTGAAGCTCTGTACAGCATTAGCTTGTAAACGCATATGGTGTTCAAGTCATGCTTCTCAAAATACCCTAAAGACGCCAACGATAATAAGATGTATTAAACTGATAGGAACCATTAAGAATTTGTGATTCATTGCGGAGCTGTACCTACATAACTTCAGAATCGTACAGGCTCATGACAATATCCTGCACTCTTTGTCTATTCAGAGTTTTTCAGGCATAGGCGCTTTTTATTTCAATTTTCCCGCGCGTCCAATTCTGTTGCGTATCCCAGAACAATCTAGTTCATCAGCTGTGTCCTTTGTTTTCAAGTTTTCGAGCGGTTCAATAAGATCCTCATCAAAGGCGCTATTCTGTTCGTTTCAGCTCTTCTTCTCGAAAAAGTCCGTTAAAAAGAACGAACTAAGGGTGCGTGTGTGTGAAAACGAGAATTTACATAGTTTTAGTAATGGACTTTTCGCGAAGAAGAAATATCTCGCGTTTGGAGGGCCCGTCCTCGTAAGTTTCCGTTAAAGTTTGTGGTGTTCTATACAATGTTATAATGAATCGTAATGTTTTGTCAAGACCCTTTCCGGCAATCGATTTTCTAGTATATAAATACTAAACAGTTTGTGGTAGTATTATTTATAGACCATTCCATATGGATAGTAGAAAATTAGTTATGTACCAAGCAACTTATTTATATGATATGTCTAAATGCTGGGTAAAACAGAGCTCGAATACATTTATAGCTTGATATTTGTAAAATTCTACGAGCGGTCGTCATCATATTCGCAAGCAAGATTTATTTTTTGTTAATACCCGAATTCATGATTTTGGCGGAAGACATTGCAGATTCACATTCTTTACCCAACTGTTCAACAATCACCATGATTACAAAATACGGTCCAGTAGGACTTATTGATGAGATGCCACTTCTATACAAGTTTACTGGTGCAGCTAAAAAAAAACTTTATTCGAATTATTAAAGTTATTACAACAAAAACACGCCATTCACAGACAAACTGATAATATTGTGTAAGTGTTTATCTAGCAATGTCCAGAATAGCATGCCTTATGCATATATTGGATCACCTCTGTAAAACATTGCTGAAGCAGCTTTCAGAATGGATCGGGTTTGAGATAGAATAACTGGTTCGCCTATCTCTATGTCTGAGTCTATGAGATGCTTGAACTTGTTATATATCGTAAATACCCCTTTGTTTTTCTATTCAACCAAAAATGTTTTATTTCTTAAAAAGGAAAAAATATATTTTTTATTTATATATTTAAATTAATTATTATTAAAGATGCTTTTAACCGTCTGTAGCTCACATGTCATGAAAAATCAGCTGTTTTAGAGGATACTTATTTTGTGCAAGTTTAGTTAACCTTCAATTTGAAACCTTTAACGATTTACGATTTACCAAAGAAGTATATCTTTGTTAACTCATTTAATTATTTCTGTATTTACTCCGAGCCCATAACTCTACTTGTTTCTGTGCGCCCTCTTAATAGAGATGGCAGAAAAACTCACACCTTTGATTTAATAAATTTCAACTAATCTGTGCGTATTCTCCATCTTAGGGTGGTATCGAGGGCTTTACACACATTAGCGAGCCTGTTCAAGTCCCTGACTTTTGTTAAGACGCTTACTTAATCCTCTTATTGTATATTATATTATTCATGCTGAAGTTCGACTGCTTTATGAACGTTCGAAACTTCTAATTTTATTATCAACTAAGGGATTAATAACAATAATAATGGGTTTCCTGCAAGTTTAGTACTCTGATAGAGATCTCAGCACGCGATGTTTCTCTGACAATATTCTGTGAGCCATATGGCGACGCTGGGCGTACCGCTCGTCTTCAAGAAGCTTTTGACGCGTACCAAACCCACGCGGTAGGTGAGACCAAGTGGATGACTCTCGAAGAGATGCGGGAATTTCAAGCACAATCGCAGCATCAGAATCAGTTAGTCCACTATGTTTGTGATCCATTTGAAGGTTAGTTGCTGAGCAGTTTAGTTTCTATAGCTATTTCCTATCTTAAAAGCAATAATCAATAATACTTTGCGCTTCTCGGCAGATTTACCGTACTTTTTTTGGGAAGGGTATATTATACGCATTCTGCTATATTTTAGTTTCTTAAATATAAGGATAAATGTCCTTTTGCCTAGCAATGTTTTAGTATATGTTGTATAAATCGCGTAACTATATAAAAGAAACAATGTCAGTTAATGTTAATATAAAAGCTGTATTATAAGAACGTAACATCTTACTGTTTCTTATTATTAATTATCTCACCGTCTTTTATTGATTTAATTAGGTCCTGTGTTTGATCTTGCTCAAGCTTCGGAGCATCCGGTATGGGGTCCTCTGGTGTTATTGCGTTGTTTGAGAGACAAGCGCGCTCTTCCGTTGTTCCAAAAAGGACAGGCAATCTATTCACTAGCGATGAAAAACGTAATAGCTACTTTCTCGTCAGTGACTCCAGCGCGGCGAGTGGGTCTCACCCAGCGAATCCGGTGGATGGGGGGTCGAATGGAAGCCGCACTCAACAACACGGTTACCCATGTTGTTACAGGTAAAAATAATATAATAACTTTATTCACACTGATCCTATGTGTAGCTGGCGAGCCTCGAAGCAGCGATTCTAATCTCATTTAATCAAAGGTAGGGTCATTATTGCATATTTCCTTAGTAAACTTAGATTGTTCAAATCCGATGGCAAATATCCGCTACTTTAATATTGTTAAACGTAATCGTGGTTCAACAAACACGCTTAGCGATCGCTTTCAAAAGACTTTCCTATATAGTAGCTATAAACTCCGTTTCCCACAGAGTTCTTCATATGTCAAAAACTAAATAATCGCTTGAAATGTGTTCATATTTCCTAGCAAGGGATGCACATATGATCAATAAAATGATAGCCTACTATCATCATTATTATTTATTGTTGACGTATTTTGGACGGGTACAGGATAACTCTTTGTATCGAGCTAATTATAAATGCTAGCTTTGGCTTTTCACTTCAGACGAGGTAGGCTCAAAGAAGTACATTGTTGGCGCCCAGCGTGGTCTTGCACTGCAAACAACCGCGTGGATTGATCGTGTTTGGGATACGACGCAACATGAACTCAAACATGCACTTTCTATCGCAGAAGAATTTAGGACTCCAATATTTGCCAATTTAACGATCACCACGTCCGGCCTTGCTGAAGATGAAAAGGCTGAAGTAACAAAACTTATACAAGATAACGGTGGAACTTACACTGGAAAGTTAACTAAAGCAAATACGCATCTTGTAAGTAATTAAATAATTGACAGTCTGTTCTGTAGTTAACTAGATGGTAGTACATGAAAACGTTATAAAAGATCAATTTTTTTTTTAATTCACGATACGATAAATTTGTTTTTGTATTATCGATTGATTTGCTTTTTAAAATTTTTCGGTTTTACCACTAACATTTGAAGTATTATTTTTTCTATACATATTGAACATTATTGAGGATGCCTGCAAGCGACGATTTCTAAGTTCTTGAGGCCACCTTCGACCACTCGATCTCGAACGAATCATATGAATCTACAAAGACGACGGGTAAATTTGAACGAGGAAAACATAACCTTCTGTCGACCATACCGTCATATTGATTAGTCGCTTCTCGCGCCGATTAATTCTGGAAAGCATCAATCCTTCACAATCCAACAAGCCGATCAAGGGCAGATCCGCTTGTGTTTACATCAAACATCTCATTTCATATATAGTTAGTTTTATTTTATATTTTTCAAATATTCCTCTAAATGGATTGTATTGTCAGGTGGTTCGAGAAGGAAAAGGTGCAAAGTATACAGCGGCCTTAAAATGGCAGTTGCACGTGGTTACGCCGGACTGGGTATCCAATTCAGTAAAGAAAGGTTTCATGGTTGATCCTATTCAGTATCTCATTGGAGAATCTATAGAGCCGTTAACCGGGAAAAATGATACCGTAATGAATTCAAGTGTAACATCCGTCGCCTCTACTATATCGAGGTATGGGTAAGGTGTTACCAATTACATTTTAGTCTTAAACTTTGATTAGAAGCTTGAAAAAAATATTTAAAAGCAAAATGAGGCATATAACTCACTTAGGACGCTTATTGCTATATGAAGAGTATTTAAAAACAATGCACAATAAAATAAGTTTTCGTAGCTGGATAACTAGCCATTTTAATTACATGTTCACGTGGCAGTATATTCAGGAGTAACATGTCTTCCACTCAGTTCTCTTTAGCTAGTTCCAACGTGCGACATTTCTCAATGCAGCGGCAAATAATACCGACATGACCTCTAGGTTTACAATAAATCAGACATTGAACGATAAGCAGGTCGGTTCTCTCCGAAAGGACAACGAATGTTTCTTCTGGAAGCACCGCCGCTGGGGATCCTGCCTACAGTGAGGTACTCCGACTCAAAAAAGAGGATGTTTCGGGTGCTGGGCAATTCCTGGATGGCTGTTCGGTTCATGTATTCGGCGTTCGAGATAAGACGTTATTAGACCGTTTGCATCAAATAATAAATCAGGCGGGTGGTCTACGGGAAGATGCTTTCAACGATGGCGTAACACACATTATAACGATGTAAGCCTAAAAGTCTATATGTATTATATACCTTCTTTTTAATTATCAATAGTTAAACAACTCTGCACACTATAATGCCACAACTTAAATATATATTTCTAGTTGATGATCTTTAAGTGTGAAATCGACTCGGCTGTTGACTCATTATGCAGCCCATCGGCGAGCGGTCTATCTGAACTTCAACGCAACATCGAGGCTACTTTTGCTTCACCGGCTGTGATCCTACCATCATGGTTGGTGGCTTGTGTTCGCGAAAAATCGTTGGTGTCGCCAGTAAATTACGCCGTTCCTGGATTCGACCCCCCACCAGAAGCGGGCGAAGGGGTAGACAGGTCACACGGAGAGCACACAACTCATAGCTCGGCATGTTTGGGCGTTACCGCGAACCCTAATTGCTCATGTAGCAGCGTGGGTAATAAAACTTCTTCAAAACATTTGACGCTCGGCACTTCTGTTAGCGCCAGTGTAACAGGCTGTCTAAATGGAAAGGCATTTTGTCTGACACAAGGTAAGCCACCCCCGAGATTCAGAAGACCTGCCTGGATACTAAAGTAAGTCTTTCTTGCGCAAGGAAAAGCAACATATATAAGAAAAGGGGTTTATATATATGAACCTAGGTATGACGTATCTGTTTTTTGTTACTAGATTTTTTATTTACTAATTATTTTTTATTTATTATATTATTTCTTTTTTAAGTAACGTATAATGTTTTTTTTCGTAATTCTTTCTTTGCAGAACTGCGCACAATGTATTTGAATGTAGTACATGACTTGCCTGCTCTTCGGGAGGGTATCGAATCTCTAGGGGGACACCTTGTCGATTCCGAAGACACTGTTGGCCCTTCTCAAGAACTATATATGGTTTACACGAATATGGTGTCAGCTACACTGCCCCCACCAAATTCGATTACTATACTCTTTCTCGAAGGTGTAATTAAACAACGGCGTTGGACAGATCCCTCGGTCAGCCTTTTCTTTCAGGTGCTCCATGCCCCGAGGGCTGACGTTCCCAACGGGGTAATGTCCAGCGTTGTAGTTACTCCTACAGGTTAGTTGAGTACAGTCGATTCCTTAGTTCTATTGTTATGGTTACCACAAGATATATGTTCTCCATGCATTTTGATTGGTTGTGTTTTAACGAAATGTAGGTTTTTTTTTTTCGAAAATGTCCTCAGTCGATTTTGGATATACAGGTAATGCATGGTGTTATAAATGTATATAAGCAGGTTACTCATTTTGCGTTTGCATTCAATAATTTTGAATCCGTGTTCATCTCGCGTAAAAAGATTATTTGTTATTTTTGTGAATTCCGCTGCAGGCTTTAGCGAGCAAGAAGTAACGAGTATGTCACGAGCCCTCGCTCTATTTGGTGCTTCCCTTCAAGCTGTCATGGTACGGAGTAGTAAACCAGACAAAAAGCTCTGGGCCACAACACACCTCGTTTGTGCAACGGATAAAAGCAACGGAAAGCTAGAAGCAGCCAAACGGTGGAAAATTCCAGCGGTCACGGTAAACGGCCATATACATAATTAAGTCAAGTTGAATTTGTTTTTATTACTGGTAGAGGAAGATAACATATGCAAATAAGCAATATTCCATATCTGCGCAAGAAATAGTCTTAAGATAATTCGCACGAACGTTAGCATATATTTTCACATTAAATAAAAGTGCATAGAGCACACGACATGGAGAAGCTGGACTTGGGTGTTTACAGTGGGTAACTTCGTTTGACTTCACATTTCATGATTCCTACTCAGCTACTAAAGAAAGTTACTACTGAAATCACTAACATAGTTATTTCGCCTTAGCTGGAATGGGTGCTTGTTTGCGCTCGGGAAGGTTGCCGCGTTGGTGTAAAGGAATACCTCATAGATCCCGGCCAATGGGAATCGCTACCGGACGCAGCAAAAAAATCTCCCCGCAGACCGCCCCCAGAAACTCCGGTTGAAAAGCGAATGAGGCCTATTGAATTTCAAACAACACCTTCGCAAGGATTGGACATTTCGCGCAAACAGACACCGCCGCCAATAACAACGATAGTGACTCCAGGAACAGCCGTTAACAACAGTGGTAAGCTTCATTTCATGTGAAGTTAATAAGCTTGATAACTATGTTCGTTGGTATCGATGTTGCTGATGTTATCAGGTAGGCGAAGACATGTCTTAGCTAAAATGAATATCTTCATAACCCAGTATTATTGATGCCGTAGTCACAGTGCGTGACTACAACGCGCATAACTAATATAGACACCTGTTCACGAATTAAATGGAGTAGGAACTGCAGCGGCCAGTGATCGTCGTCCTTCAGGGGCTCAGACGCCGATGTTGTCCTCTCAGCGAATGCGGGAAATCTACGAAGAGTGTAGCCGTTTCAAAACACCCAAGAGGTCAAACGGCGCAGATGTGGACTCGCCCGGAATGCCCCGAATCGGGGCTGACAAGATATCCGAGATGGTTCAGCAAATTCAAGACTCACCTTTGCGACCATACGATATTCCTGAGGCTTCGTTTAATGAAAAGTGCTCGCAAGCTGTGAGCGGTAGGTAAAGATTGGAAAATCTGATTTAATTTGCTAATTGACATAACTTTTTATCGTCGAGGATAGTGTCAACGCTGCAATTATGCTGTTAGCTACCGCTTCTCAGGAAAGGTAACGATCGGATTGATTACTGTAATTTTAACACGCCATGTAAAACCGGTTGTTATTTATGGAAATTTGAATTATAATAAACACTATAAATACTTAAGGAAAATATTAGTGCCAGCAAAAATGTGGAGACGTTTTTATTGACAGGTGCTAAAGGTTAATTTGTAGTGTATACAACATTTTATTGAATATTTAGTTCTCACAGGCGCTTCATGATTTCAGCTAAATCATGTTTAACAATCGGCCGCCCACTGGACGGAATTGTCGCAGTAATTGATGAAGACGGCTTAAAGCCTTGTTCACTCGAACTGAAGATGTCAATCGAACGCCTGGGGGGCTGGGTATGCCACACTGTAGAGCGGTGTACACTGATTATTTTGCCACCGAGTCATAAGCAATCTGACGATGGTCGTCGGTTGCGAGTGAGCGCACAAAGATTAAACAAGCCAATCGTTGGTGTTGAATGGGTCTGGGCTACCATTGATACCATGGAGAGACCTCTATTAGTAGAGTTTCCTCCTAACTACGAAGAAAAATATGGAGCACCGTATGTCCGATGTAAAAAGGTGCGTATTTACAGAACGAAAATTGGTGTAGACATATTTTTCGATCATATCCATATAACGAGAAGAAACATCCTTTATAGGAATGAGCTTACAAGAAAACACAATTGGGCTCGTGCCAATGCGGACATTTTAAAAAGAGTAACAGTCACATGGTACAGAGAAGATCATCATTAACTATTAGTACTACTATACTTCACAGCTTAGTGACTACGTACCCAAATGGGAGGACTCCGACCTTGACATATCGGTACCGAAAGTTGACGATGCGCCGAGGACTACGGTAAGTTAGAAAAATATTTGAAGGATTTGGATCTGTGTCCTGGAAACCACTTCGAATACGGTTTAACCCATGACTGTGTCGTATAGGGGTACTTAATTGAATTGTAGATTTCCGAGTGTATTTTTTACTGACGACAAACATACAAGACACATATTTTAGTGTAAAGGAGTTCACACTTCTTGATTTTTATATGACCTTATAAAGAGCTTTCTCTTGTAGTTTGCAATGCTCGAATTTCATATTGTGACAGTTACAAGATTCGACAGTTAAAATGCCGGTTAATCAGGTAGATTACATTAACGGATATTGGTTATGTCTGGTAATTGCTCCCCTAATGAAGTGTGGATATGTTTATAGAAAATCTGCGGATTTTTGTGCGCAAGAGGTATCAATCTAGTTCAAATGCAAATGGTGCACAAATAACACAATAATGCCGTCAGTATAGATTAATTTAAAGTATAATGCTTAGCAGCTTACTGAGAAGGCGAGCGTTCATAATACAACGTTGATGATTTATACCACTCTAGTTCTTTTTCTAGAGCTTCTTTTTCATCTGTCTTTCTACTAGGTCTAGCTATGTAGATGATGACGGCAGAATAGGTCTTTCAGAAGTTTTACTCACTTAAAAATGTGCGATTCTCTGTCCGCAAAAATAGACGAAGGACACATCTGGAGTAACTCTAGAGAATGAAGCTGACCTATCGATGCCTGTCGTGGAGCAACCGAGCGTCGAGAGTAGTCACGCTACTCCTAGGCAGAAAGCGAACACAGCAAAAATAGAACAGGGCAGTGTTGCTGATGTTAGTGAGGACGAGGATCAGGACAAATCTGTTCCCTCCAACAATATTCATGTCTGCAATGTTTCTACTGAGGGGGCCGCATCTAGCAGTCGATTCCTTAGGCCAAGGCGGTCATCCGTGGCGTCGGTGGGGTCAGAGGTGCCCGCCACTCCGATGGAAGCCCCGCAAGCAGATAAAACTTTACAAAAGGCTAGCTCTGCCGCTTCCGTGTCAAAGGATCCCCTACGAGAGATACTAAGACGGAACTCGGGACGCCAAGCAACTCCTTTAGTTCGTCGATTGTCTCGGGCTGATATGGACGATACGAACCGGTCTCAGAACAGGCGGTCTCAGCTCGTTATGGCTAGTCAATGTTCAATAGGAAGTGTTCTTGCAGATATCGAGACACAGCCAGAAGAAGGTGAGTGTAACTTGCGTAACTGCTACCGCGCTGATACGGAGTTTTATGCGTCCCTTAGAGGTACCAACGGGGCATCAAGATATATTTTCAGCAAGACCTTTTCTTTTTGGCATTCTTAAGAGATGATCAAGGCTAATATACCTGGTCTAGAAAAACCTAAATCAACTATTTCTTCGTCTAGGAAGACTTTTCCAAAGGGATAGATGTTCTGGTTCATCAACGCTATTTACTCGAAATATATATATAGGACAAGTCTCAAGACTGGACAACAATATTCGTACTGGCGCTAACTACAGAAAGGGTCATGCGTGTCATTTATAAATCCTTAGTCAGCTTATTATGACGGTCTGTTATTGAGTTTTGCAGGCGTCACTTACGGCAGAACAATGACAATTCCCACATCCACTCAGTTAAACAGCACTGTGTACGGGGATGCCGTTGCTCCAAATTTTGGAGACGTATCCATGGTTAGTAAAATTTTTCAATACCGTTGATATTTATCTTAGTAATAAATAAATAGAATAAATGTTATCTATAGTTCTGTAATATGCAAAAGCCATTCTGACTAGTAATTCGATCTAATGGTCGCTTATCAGTTCGTTTCAAGTGGTACCGGGGTTGCTTATGCGTTTGTATATGCTTGGATTGAATCAGTTGCATTAACTATTGTCTTTAAAGTCTTGGCAAAAATATGAAATTCGGTAACAAATTGCTTATTTGTTTGGGACAAAATTGCGGTTAGGTGCGGCATTGCACTGATGAGATGATGAATAATCCAGCTGCAACGAAAGCTACTCCAAAAAGATTGCGAGACACTTTTGAGGTTCAAGATACGCCTGGGAAGAGATTTAAAAAGAATCCTGTGGTAAGAAGTTTTTTTGATTATAATAAGAGTAATAGTCGAAAATTCAAATAAATTTAGGTTTAAAGGGCGTATTAGAACTCTATTATGTTTTAAAAGCTATTATCTTTAATGGCATTAAAGAAACAACAGCCCACCACACTTCTTATGACTCAAAAAAATGCACTATCACTGCTATACTTCTATGTTGCACACGTTTATTTAAATATGGGTTCCGTGTAGAAGTGATTATTATTATTACGTTCCTCGGAGTAGCAAAGCGATCATAACCACGCTTGCCCTTCTGGTAGCCGTTCGTTTCCGTGAAGAGCGAGATGTTTTAAAGACGGACCGCCCAAAGTTACTTGAATATCAGAGCACACGACTCGGGCAGCTAAATAGTACTAGTATTGTTATTCTTACACAGAGGAAATATCGCTTGTGTGCCCATAACAAATAAAACGTATGTTTATAATAAATAATCTCAAGAAATTTGAAATTTTTTCATCGGTGTTATCTAGTCACTAGGGTACTCTCTGTTATGTGTGTCATATATTGATGAGTACGGGCGAGAGTGTCGTAAATGATTTTTTTTAACTTTCATTCAGTTTCATTATGTTTGATAGTTTCACTTGAGCAATATTCAATTAACCAAGATTGCCTCGTATTCTTCCAGAAACACGAGCTTACTCATAACGATACAACAGAAGTAGCTTCACCACCTCTAACGAAAAAGTCGACTGAAAAGGTGTACGAGTTGTATCACCTTGATGAAGAGACGTAAGTGCCTACTTCATGACATTTAGTTTTGCGTTCGACTCAATCATTATACAATAGGTGACAAGAGATGGTAGAGGTTTTACCCATTGAACAGTGCTACTGGCAACAGGTAGGGTCGCTGTTTCGCGTTTTGAATCACGCTATTATACCTTTACGATAGAGTATTTGATCATCAGATAGTATAAGACAACAGTAAGTGTATCAAACCTGCGTTTTTTCATTACTGTCCGCTATAAAATCTACGTGAACAAGTCTTCAGAATTATCTCTTGGCATTGCATCAAGCATTTACTTGACTAGGAGCCTAGCTCCTACTTAGACTGGGTTAGGTCTTGCTGGACTTATCTGGTATTTCTTTAATAGACCCATTGAAACGTCATGGTAAACATACATTGACTAACTCTTTGTATAATCATCCCTGGTATTTACAATGCTCCGTGGTACTAACTTTGCTAAGCTGATATCCGAACCAGCTATGCCTAAATGCTTACTTGTTATTCCGGCAATGCACTAGAGAAAATGCGTATTGACTACTCAGAAAATGTCTATTTGTCACAGTTTCTTAGGTTAGTACTGGTGCACTCAAATCAGTTCCGGAATGGCATAGAATCTAATGCTTAGTACATATGCTTAATAAATGTAAATCGCTTTCAGAGATAAACGGTGTCGGCACCTAATTACCGAGCTAGGAGGAGCCATCGTGGATAACCTTTCAGCTGAGGTTAGTGCTCCTTCGAGTATTGAAAAGATCACTATTATAGACCCCACCCAACCGCGGATTATGAAGAAAAGTTCTCTACTTCAACAGCTGGCGTGTGGTGGTTGGGTTCTCGCGCCAAGTTACGTTGATGATAGCTCGGCAGCCGGATACTTCTTACCGGAGGCTGAGTACATGTTAGGTGTTGGCACGAAAGGGCAACCCGAATCCAACATCCGAAAGATATCGGCTGAACGCTTCGCGTGCTGGCCGCGATGGAGGAAACAGCGTCTCGAATATGGCACCGGAGCTTTTGACAAGTGGAAAGTAGGGCTATTCAGTTCGACAGTGGAACGAGAACGTGGCCATCGACTGTTGTTAACAGCCGGTGGTGCCGTGGTCCTCAATCGAGAGGACATGGACGCGCTCAAGGAAGCGACGCACATTTTTGTGACAAAGGGAGATACCAGCACCGCAAGAAAGCTGCGCGCCAAGCTTGGACCGAGCGCATTAATAGTCGCCCCAGACTACATGCTACACTATTTGTCGCTTGGTGAGGTAAGATCATTGACGGGTAATTGGATTAAATTGTAAATGCAAGAAACAATGTTTCTTGCAAGAGCAGACGATATTGTGGTGTGATTTGTACTAACAAGCTGTATGAAATTTATCACTAAAAGGATAGAATTGTTGATGGTTACGGTTGATATCTAATGACGGTTTTAAGATTACTAGTTTTGAAGCAGTCGCAAGGTAAAGGTATGGAATAAGCTCACATAGGGCACATTGGTTGGACTGAACTTACATATGCTCAGTCATTAGTGTGATGTAGTTAATGCTATAATACCAGAAGCAGTAAATACTTTGTTATGATTAATGGTAGAACAAGCATCGAGCAGGCAATACGACGGGTATTTACAGTAGAATTTTACTGTGCTGGTATTGTTTCTTTGCATTCTATTTCCTTTACAAATTATCGTGAATGTGAGATTCGATACGAGCGAGCCACAAATTTTATGAAATCTTTAATTCTTATTTGTTAAATACTTCACAAATATTCGGTCGTATGTATTGGTCAAGTGAAATTTTACAAATAATACGAACGTTGCTCATAATTTCAATGCAGCTTATATACCTATATAATACTCCTAGCACGATTGTGAATTCCAAGAGAGTTACGAAAGAAAAAAATACATTTTTCAATTGGAAAGGAGTTTTGATGAGCTTTCGGTGCATATCTAATGCTAGATGCTACTTATGATTTAAAGAGATAAATTTTTCGTTTCTTTATTAGGCATTCAATACAGGTCCCCATTCGTAATGGAATTTTTTCAATGCTCTTTATTTATGTTTCAGGTGGATCCAGCAGCATTTGCGATACAATAGGTATAATAAAGGCTAATGAATTCAATATAGTGCAAAGAGCACCACAAAATATTTGTATCAATGCTTATCGGTGCATAATGTGTTTTGTAATCTGCTATGTAAATAAGTGTGGTTCTTGTATATAAGTATGGCTTGAGCAAACCTATTAGTGTGATCGTTAACCACGAACGGAACGAAGACTTAATATAGAACCAATAATGAGAAGATAAATATTACTGATATGACTAAGGTTGTTTTTGCTTGAACAAACAACTACGTGGTAAAATGACAGGCTCAAGTGATGAATGCAAATAAATGGGACCAAGCCGTTTATTATTACTATATAATTATGCGTTTTTTTTAAATGGTGCTGATGGTCTTTTCTAGTAAAAGTATAATCGGTTGTTGTCCTGGCTTGAAAAGAGATTTTTTAGAGGCGGAGGATAAATGGATTTGCCTATGACTTTGAGAAAATGCTAAACACCAGCCTTAATAGCTAGTTACAATGGTTCAGATTTACGATCAGAACCTTCCTTCGCAACGACTAAGAAAATCCTCGTTTCTTACGTTTTCTAAAAAGCTTAAAGGCAGAATCGGAGCAACTCAGCGACAAAACAATTGGCCTAGATAGTGCATTTTAGTAGCCGAGACTCGCTATAGAGTTTTCAAACTAAATCTGGAACAAAATAAATTGACTAGTTTTATTATGCACCTAGTCACTCCGGAAAGGGCCCTTATAGAAAATGGTAAAATAAAATGATTTCTAAAGGTTTACCATATCGTGCGATAGATCTTAGTAACCTGGCATGTTTGAGCAGTTTCCAAGAACGCGGATGAAGAGTAGTATGGGTTTGTAGACGTAACTGTATTGTCAGTTCAGATAATTTATTATATGATTTCCCCGTTCAATTAAACTAGCAACGCCGTATTTTTTTTTCTGACGACATATTAAGTAGTCTAACAACAGTGAGACCACACGCGTTTTGGCTCATTAGATATCTGTACATTAACTTACGGAACTGAGCATATAACTTTGAAATAATAAAGATCTGATGCCCTACGAAGGGGATTGATACACATCTTTGTAATCCAAAGAGAAGACTCTAATGGAATCATGCTAAGCTGTGACAACATTGTTTTGGTCCTTAGCTATGTATTGCTTCAAACAGAGATAATAATTGGTTTAAATAACTACCCAATAAAGGTGCTTAAAAAAGTCCTTAACTGTTACCAAGAAAAAGACAGCGTAGCAAAGCAAACATGGCATATTCCACATAATTTCAAAATGTTACTAGTTCAGTTTTATTTGTTCAAGGCTAGATATCCAGCTGATGAAGTTAGCAGACAGCAAAACTGACTGAATTGATCGGTTTGTGGATGAGATGCAGAAATATTTGAAAATCATATGAATTACTACGTTTTTTAATATTTACAAAAAGACTAAGTCTATCATATGGCCTCTACTATAGTCTATCATAGTCTCGATATGGCCTGGCTACTAATTGCTGGAACTGTGGTTGTCGGCACTTCGGGGCGGTCTGCGGACCTGTTGAACGAAAGCAAGATAGCAAGTAAAACACAGGGAATGCAAAAAATCTTGAAATGACTTTGAATATTACTAAGGCCTGTTTACGACGATTTTTCAATTATGACTGCGTGTTTGTGGCATAGTGCTTCTCGGGAGAATCGGGGTAGTCACAAAGCTGATTAAGCGGTTTTGCAAAGTCGGCATCTCTAATAATTTTGCTCGAATACTCACAGAACACTACAAGCTATTATACTATAGCTTCGTGCGGCATGTGTATGTTGTATTCAATCAGTCTGTGTCGCTGCTTAAATGATTCAAACAAATGTCAAGGTATTCGAAGGTTTTATATGTATTAACGAGATGTATTCAATGACATATGGGTTTTAAAGGAAGATTTTATCTTTGATCAATTTGTTAGTGGGTATTCATAAAGAACTGTTCACTGTCGGTTCCAACTGCTTATGGTATAGTATCTATACACGCAGACCCTATCCATGCATAGGTTACGGCGGTTTCGTTGTTTAGAAACATCCTATTTCATTGAGCCAATTTTTAGCATGCAGATAGGCACGAGGCGCTTGAAATGTTAGTCAACTCAATGGCGTTCAAAATGTTGCGCAACTTCTCATCAAGAACGCTGTTTTGAGAGTATATTTTAACTATAATGAGTTATACTTGTAAAGATAGATGGAAACGTATGATGGAGGTATTGCATAAACCACTTTTTTATCATGTTTAAGATGTTACCTATTATAGGTAAAACAAAAAAAAAAGCTTATGAGTGAGTAGCCGCCGAAATCGGATCATTTAAATCTTAACTTTTTTTTTAAAATGTGACTAATTTAAGACGAGAAAACTCACATAAGCGACGATTTGTATCCGGGTGTAATTAAAATATTGATACTAATATTAAATATCAAAATATTAACATGTACTTTTTTTACATTTTAAGCGCTAAATAGAACTTTAGAGAATTAGGGATCGTAGTGCTGGATTATTTTTGAAGATAAACTACTGACTGCATTTACAATTTATGACGGATTACGTAACCTCCCTCAACACTATAGAATTACACGTTTTAAAAAGCCTATAGCATAAGAGACTAACTTTAGGTCAAACTTGAATAATGATTTTTCAATAGCTGAGGCCCCTTCTGAAAGCGCATAGTAACGATGAAGATATTTACAGGTGATCATACATTTATTGGGCTTCGAAACGAGCAGTACCCCTTTTCGTTGTTATATTATTAAAACGTTCATCCGAAAATGCTCCTCACTTATAAAAAAAAACACTTAAGCCGTGTGGACTGAGACTAATCTAGTGAATTTGTAATGAAGATATTTTTTACAATTATAACCGCGTTATACTCCAATATTAGCTAGATACGGAATAAAAGGTTGGTGAAATTATTGTGTTTATAGGCTTAACTAGATGCTAAGTTTACTTAACGTAAACGCGACTAGTTATAACTGCCTAACAAGCAGTTGCCAAAGTTTTTCGGTAATTTGAAACTTACGAAGATGCTTTCGTAAGAGTTCAAAACGCAAATTAAATTTACGAGGTAAACCGCAAGCTGTCATAAAGACTAGGTAATCGAGAATTTGTTCGACATGACAAATTTGGTATTTCTAGCATGTCAAATTTTTTTAGAGGGAATTCAAAATATTCGTAACGACTACTGAGTACGTTAAGGTTTTCAAACATGACTCTTTAGGGGTCTCTAGCTAGGAAAGGTACATTTACGACGGCCAAACACAAATGTATCGTTATTGTAGGGGTGGCAAAAACCTTTTGTTGTGTCTACGAGATAGCAAGCCTATGTAGCAAAGGGTATATTTTAATATTCTATATTAGTACACTTGTCAGGGTCCTCGTTTAATAAATTAGCACATTTAAAAAAGACACATAGTGAACTCCGTCTATTTTGATATAATTTTTTATTATTACCCAAATGTTATACATTATACATTTTTGTACTGAATCAAGTACCAAATTTAGAAACGTTAATCATGTTATTTACATAGCACTAGCAATAGAAACCCACAATACGGTACTTAGCTGGCTAAATTCGATGTTCGTGCTATTAGTAGACGACCTTTTATGACCTTTCAGCGGCAGAAACTGAGGTCATATGTGCGTGGATTATTCCATTTGCACAAATCCTAATAGTAACGAGCAATTTCTTTTACTTGAGGCAAGTAGTTTTGTTTGGACCGTGCATCTAGCCACCAAAAGGAAATCGAATTCGCGGGTTCTGCTATTCATTCCTCGATGGTTTCAGCTCCTGTTAGTGTCATTCCCACCAACGATGCTGCAGCACTACGTCAACCTAGTCCTCGCTATGATCAAGGAGAAACATCGAAACAAGCGTCAGCAAGAAGTTACGCCAGGCCTTCGTAGATTTGGTGGAAGGTACCGGTTTTAGTAGAAGGCAATAAATAGTAGGTTAAGCAACTTTGCCGGAAGAAGGCGTGACCCAGATACGTCAAGACAACACACATGCACTTCAGCCTGTGGATTATATTTGTGCTATGAGATCCATTAACTAAATGCTTATTGAAAGTTGTAGGCGTTTGTAGTACTTCCGTGAAGATGGCTTGCGGCTGTATTGTCATTTAAGACCATCTGTGATAGCGGCAAATGACATTTACATTTACATTTCAGATTACAATATCCATTATATTATAGTTCATAAGGTGAATACAGTGAGTTAAAGACTTCTTCGTTCCCACATGGATTACTGCATTATGTCAAAAGAAGTATCTTAGTAACTTAAATTTTGTGATCCGCGTCATCGACCGATTCTTGTAGAGCTTTGTTTTCAAGAGAATACCGCCTTTTGTAGAAGACTGATAGTTCGCCATTTCCCATTTCCTCCTCTAGGCTTCATCCTGGCAGGCAGCTTAGCTTAGATCACGCCTTTAAGAAAAAGACTATTATCGCCTGTAAGAAAACTTCCCTTATTCGATGCTACAATAGTCGTTTGCACTAATCTAGCTAAGTGTGAGAGTTAATGGTTGCCTCAAATGTGGGGGGTTACCTGTGAACGGTCTGCTTTCGTTATCCGATCAGTGTTATGGGTCTCAACATTCGCTTATCAGCCGTTATAGCAGATAAGCCTTAAAGTACCTCGTGTATTTACGTGTATACGGTTTTCTTTTGGCAATACTGCCGACGTGATCACTACCATCACGGCTTCTGGTAATTACAAGGTACCAGTCTTGTGAGTACGAGCGAGTTTTATTTAGCACAATCACAATTCAAGCCTAGGAAAGACTTAGCCCACTACAACGAATTAATACCCCGACCGACTTCCGTACAACTCAAATTATCTAATGGAATGAAAAAGATTGCCAAGAATCATAATTGGGCTTGACCGTCCTGTCTGGTCCCGTCCTATTTAGTTTTGTAGTAATACGAAGCAGTTTTGACTGACCGAATATAAGGGAGTTACGAGGAGGTTTTTAAAAATATAAGTTATCTAGAAAAATGTGTTTAGAGGTTAGGCAAAAACTTAGTGGGTATTACTGGTAGGCTACCCCAAACTTAGTATATATACTAATGGTAAAGGTTATTAAGTTGTAGTTGAATATGTGTTATTATCGTAAAGCAACAACAAAATCGACTTTGAAATTTATGCTACGTATTACACACGATCAGTGATGGCATAACGGTTAAGATAATTGTTTGTTAACTTCACAAGCCGAGATCGAATTTGCGGAAAGTCACGAAATCCCCAGAAACTGACTTCTCGAAAGTCTGACAAACAGAGCGCCTTAATATGAATTCGCACGAGTAGAAAAGAGATCTTACACAGAAAAATATCTAAAGAAAGGAAATTTAGGTGATGAAAAAAATGCGAGAAACGACGGGCTGATTTTTTCCTATTCATATTTCTAGCAGTCCCTTTGGGATAGTGTTTGCCTGCTAAATATAGTAGGTTTACACTGAAAAGCAAAACGTATTACATTTTTTTTGCGGTACGATATTTCCTTTGCTTTAAAACAGGTGCAGCATGGATGGCATGTAATAGAGTATTACAACCCAAAAATTGCTTGACGGAAACAGCAGAGTGAAATTTAGCGATTTTCTGTAGCCTATATTATATCGAGCGAACATTTCACAGTAAAGTCCAATGTACAAACACATTTCTATAGTAGCTCGTCCAGATACCACATTTTGTAGGAACATTTCCTCATGATGACTGTTAAAAACGACAGACATATATGAAAGAATAGTCTGCTGAGAAGCATTAGCTTCAAATGGAGCCAGTTGTTGGAAGATCAGTGCTGTTTTGCTGGGAGTTTTAAAATCTTTAAGCTAAGTATAACACCTACAAATTGTTTGTATCCTTCTTCAATATTTCTGCAGGACTGTAGGAAGTTCGTAAACTTATTGATCTCGGAGCTTGTCCCAATGCGACTTCCAGCTTACCAAAAACACCCGCAACAGCAGGATCTTAGTTCATAGATTTTCGTATCCCTTGTCATAGATAAAAAAAAAAAAAAAGAAAGCACTATAGGAATCTTCCTGGACTGTAAAGTTCAGCATTCAACGAGGCTTTCAAAGGACGTTGAACGTCAACTCCAACAAGCACTCAAAATGGGATTCTGAGTATTAGTATTGGTTTCTTCTTGGTATTGGTTTTGCCACGATGTGAAAGGTTATACATCAACCTAAAAAAACTAGTTTTTGTCAAGTGTCACCGAGTGGGGTGTTATTAGCGCATATCTAAGAACTATTTTTATTATATAGTTTTTTTCTTAACATAAAAAATAATATGAAAAAGTGCGATTGTGCGAAATTGTACAAGAAAATTCATTTTATTTTTATTATTCTTAGAGTGTTAACAGCTATGAGTAAAAATGCTCAGTTACTCTCCGCAGTTGCTATAGCTGCTCCTACGTCTGTTTCTACGTTAGTTCATTTATCAATTCTTGTTATGCTTGGAGTTAACTTAATAAGATAATTCGTATTAACGATTTCTTTTCTAATTATAGTTTTTTTTTTTTTCTGGATTTAGAGCTATTTATGAGATAGATATAAAAAAATAATTGCGATTAGCCCGCTAACTTAACAGCAGAGATGTCAAAAGCGAGGAGTGCACCAACAACTTAGAGTTCAAAAATAATCGAAATGTTATGCACCATACTGTAAGTAATCCATCCTACCAAATATTTGCCTGTGTTCTTTTCTAGTATAACTCTGCTAAGCTTTTTTTAACTATCTAAGTATGGCTAATAGCAAAAATTATGGGGTCAAGTTTAGCCCCAAAGGATACTGCGATCAGTCGGTTTTTGTATTATGCGCTAGTGTATGTACAAGTGATTATCTGTAGTACCACAAAACTAAATATCCGTTTCATGTATTTTTTTTAGCTAGCTTCCCAACATTGAAGATAAACTGGCCGCTCTTTGAGGAGTATAACGCACATTCTTGCAGGTCGGTTTCTAAAGGTCCGCTTAGAACACTCCTAACAGATCTACATTGTGTAGAATGAAAACCGACAGAAGCTAGAGGGCAATAAGGTAATTTGGGCTAATTCTGTTTTGAATTTTCTCGGATAAAATGGTTTATGTTGTATTTTACTAAAGGTGCTTTTTCAACGAAAAAAATATTCGCGCATTTACAATAGAGTTATAATTTTAAGCTCATTTGAACACAAATATGATTTTTTTTTATTATATATTCTTCTACCTAAAATTAAAACGATGCCTCAACAAGATGCCAACGTAAGCTTATTTTTCCCCTAGCTAACAATGGAGCTTCAGTAAAAGCAATATTTTGTATTATATCTTGATCAGTGATTTGTTAGTCGATTTGAATTTTCGCGCACTGTCATTTTCTGCTTTGAATTGTGCGAATGTGGGTAGTTACAGCTAATCCGTTGGCATTTTTTTCTTTAGCTAGTGCGTATTCTGGTCTAAATCATGCCTTTTCAGAAAGAAAAGAGCCGGTATGTTTAACTTCTTTTTTGTTCTTATATGTCTCATATTTTTACTTCAGCTTCATTTTCGCCAACACTTAGTTTATTTCTTCCTAGCAATGTTTCGCGTCTATTTTGCATTTCGTTACACCCTAATCTCCAGAATTGAAAAAAGCTGTCATGGCAGCCATGGAAGGTATAAAAATAACCGTAGAGATTTTGGAAACGGTTTTTTGAAGTGATTGTATTATCTTTCTGTTCTGGAAATAATGGCAGGTGCCATTCTAAGCGAAAAGGAAAAAATACCGTCATAGTTATAGCAGGTAAACATCACGTCTGTAAAACGTAAACTCAAAATGTACACATGTCTTAGTTAACTCCTATCAGGGTTTCTGACTTATTATATATCAAGTTTAGCTTTGCTTTATTTCACATGTTATGCATTCAATTCCGTTGTAATATAATCCAGTTGTTACGGAAAGCGAAATCGCGCATATAAACATTATCACTTCAGCTTCAGCAAGGTGGGATTTTTGCGTTAGCTTGCAGGAAGACTCTAAACAGATGGATATTGCCCTTTCAGTCAATGTTTAACGGCAGTACTGCGCCGCAGGCAGCTGGGTACCGTTATTTCATGCATTTAATTTTCTCTATTCTGTGATTTAGCTGATCGTGACTGTGCAGAAGATTTGATAGACCATAGCAACGCGATCGGCGCTATGCACATACAAATAATGCATAAAACATATTATGATGTGATTTTTTAGCTCCGTGCGGCTAAATGTAGCATTTTTGGTTCCTTTGTGTTCTACTATTGTGTATATACGTTTTAACTGAATTGAGTACTAAGAAGTTTTACTTGCCACTTTGCATCTTTGCATTATTTAATCAGCGCGAACGCAGAAAAGGTAAAGTTGGAAGTATATGAGCATTGTAAACGTGTAGCAAAACAGCTACAAACGGCAGCATCGCCACCGTAAGGACGGCAAAGTCATATGAAAGGACACGAAATATCGGCATATTGCCAACGTTGCACGTTGAGTTGGAGCATGCATGTGTTTCGCAGCTTCTACAGAGCTCCTCTTTGAAAAAAACGTTAGGAGAAGACGCTATTGGATTGGCTATACGTGTTGCCTTGTCAAATTGGTAACCAGGATAAGCTGTATGGCCATATTCGGGATATAGCTAGGGCGTTTGGATTCATGATGACCGCTTCATTCCGTTTATGTGTTTCCTTATCCGCTTTGATAGAGTGGGCGTCAGCATCAGAAACCTAAGAGCCGACAATAGAGACGTCAAAACGGATACGTTTCCGTATTTGCAAATTTGTTGGTCTTATTATTAATTTATTTTTGCACCATACAGCTGCGATTAAAAAATTGGAAGCGGTATAATTGATCCTAGCAGTTATACTTCAATAACGGTATTGTGGGATCTCAATCTGCGTTTTTTCGCTCTATGACCTGCATTATTAACAGGAGGTCAAATCAGCTTCTGATCTTCTCATCTAAATACTCGTTGATGTTTTACTCTTTAAACTGCTTCACCCAAGCGCGGTTCAGGATTTAGTTGTTGCAGGTGACCACTTACTTGCAAGTTATACCGAGGTACAAGGTGTAATATATTTTACCAGCTATTTTGAATTATAAGGCAATACAAGACTGGCCTCCCTATTTAGGTAGTAGTAATACGGCCCGTGTATGGTGTATGGTGGTCTTTTTGGCAGCCATTGATGACACGTAACGCAGTTTCCTGTAAGTTAGCCAATGAAATAAAGAATGGCCTGTTTCGAAATTATGCCTCAAATGACTGTGTCGTTTGATGATGTCATTATCTTTGGTGTTTCCAAAGACCGTTACTTAAATCCGATTGGTAAATTGAATATATACTGTATTATAGCCACAGTCATTGAAATAGACCTCGAAGCTACTAATTGCTGGTAATTACGCTTCGCTCCAAAAAAGACACTACCCGCTATTGTTTGAAGTGCAGCTCAAATGTGTGTGATGAATGTTGCAAAGTAGCCTGTCGTTCGTAGTTTGTTAAAAGGTTCTAATTCTTATTTCATAATCTCACAAGGCTTATTTCAACGGATGAGGGAAAAGGACGATTTACAAAGGACGAGAAGGGATACCCGTCGAAGACAGAAAAAATGTTGGGCTGTAACGCAGCTCTTATAAAACACACTTCGCAGGAACAGGATTCGTTGGTTAACGCACTTGCTCTGAGCTGGGCTTCAGTGTTGATTACCCATGTCGTGGCAAGCATTTAGACGGATTTGTCAAAAGCCGTTAGGGGAGTTGCTTGGGGTTCCGCTACGATGATAAGGTATCCTCAAGAGCGTAAATTGATCCTGATTTATTAGTTTTAGTGGTTACTAGAATTTAGTGCCACATGAATAAAGAGCTCCTCGTACGGGAGTTACATTATCTTTTATAAAGACTTAACAAAGTTATAGGGATCGCGGTAGAGTCGGGTAGTAGCCAGCGAATATCGATAGCAGTCTCTATGTGCGTAATTTTTTGACCTCAACTCAGCTTCTTACAATCCCAGCTGCAGACTATTTAAAGTTATACGAATACTATTATACATGAGCACACAAAATCATAGACTCATTCATACCTAAATTGCAACCTGGTCACGAGAGCATGTGCTAATGTGACGTCTTGTACAGCTGTACAATAAATCAAATAACTGCTCGAAAGTTTTTTTATTTATTATATTGAAAATTTACTAGATCGCCAAATATTTTGAGCCTTCAAAATGATTATACGTTAACATTGCTGAAATATATAATAATAAATTGCAATAACGGGTCCTAACATGACGTTCGAGCTGAAACTTCTCCACAGAACAATAGAATTTGGCAGATCTGGATGCCGCCTAGGCATTGTACAGGTGGTGCCAAAAACCCTCAGAAAGCCTTGAAAAGCGATTAGCGACGTATAATTTAATTTTTGTCCTAATTTGAAGCATTTATATTTAATACTGTGACACCGCTGCTGTTGAGGTTATATCGATGGTCTTTTCCCACTTTCTTTTTACTTGAAGCCGAAGCGTATTTACGTACTAGTTCGAACTTGGACCATACTAGACCGATGAGTTATTGCGGTTTAAGGGCAAGCACATTTATTGATTTTTAAACATTCTCGGCCGCAGGCTTTTTGCGTGAAAAGTCTTCAGAGATGACTGATCCCGCTTACAAATCTGGCCCGAACGGATTTTGCTGGACTTGTCTCGGGTTTCCAACGGAAGCTAAAACATTTCGTCGATTAACGTATAGGAGAGGTAGATCACATAGTAATAGTACCGTGTCCTCTATAACGTTGGTATTCTTTTCTGATTTGTTGTGTGTCATAGCTGGCAACAAAATGCTAGTGTTTGTAGCATGGCTCGCTTACGATAATACTGGCTCTGTAGTCCCCTTTAATCTGAGCAGAAAACGAGTGCCTGTTGACGTGTAATCATGCTTTTCTTTTTCATATGCAACTTTAACTTACCCATTAACACTAGGAAATAATAGACCGGACGTGGACAAGGGGCGTTCCATGTTAATTTAGACAACACGTAGGCTTATAAAGGTAACAATTAAGGCTTGCAAACTCCTGAAGCAGGTTTCAGCTAAATTGCCCTTAACTCGACAGGAGGACAACAGGTTACGTAGGGTAATAAAGGCGAGCCTTACGCTGGACTTAAATGCTTCTGGTTCAATTCGTGTTTGGCACAATTACAGCTTACGACGACAAGGCTATTGAGGACACAAGGCATTTGAAGGTTTATACTTTGACTTGTCCAAGTGTTGCTGGAAATATCTCCAGATAATTTCGAAAGGTTGAGTAAACCTGACGCCGTAACGATTGACCAAATTCGTGTGAGTCGTATCTCTTACGGCGGTTAATGAAAATTACTTTGAACATTGCCTTATATAATAATTAGAAACTTTTCAGGGACCCCAGGTTACAATGAATTCACCACACAGGAGAGCAGACAACGGTTGGAAGATTTCAAATTGTATTCATAGGTTGCAAGTAACCCTAGCTTTCGCTATCTATAATTCCACCGTAGTATCTCTGCCACTTACGACTTTCACAAACCTTAGTCGTCTCATGCGAGCTAATTATCTGGGACTAGTTGTTCAAAGTGTTGTGTAACAAACAGCAGATTTCTCACACGCACATAAATCGACATCACACTCGATACCAGTAATGTTTTTTCTAGCTTTATCTAGCGAGATTAACTGAAAATAACAACCGTGTTACTAACGCCTTCATCTGCGTTGCCATAGTAGCCGTCCTGTGTGGATCAGGTTTGAGTTGGTAGTGAGTACAGTTCTGATGACAAGTTCGACGACTGTTTTTATCGTCCTTTAGAGTACTCGGTGTACTTGGAGTGTAATTGATGTCCTATTGAAGCGTAGCGTAAACGTTACGCAGCAGCGTTTCCATAGGTTGTTATTAACAAATAATTAAATACTATGCTGCATTAATTTAGAATCAGTCTCCATTGTGCGACAGGCATTATTACTTGTCCATGGTGACATATCGCAGTCCATAGTAAACATATGCATATGTTCTATAGGACTCAGGATTTCGTAGCGGCAGTCTGTACGCCCATAAACATTAGCTCAACTACAATCTAAAAGCACGGAACTACTTTAGAAGTGACCTTGCAGTTTTAATGCGATGTGGGCCTGCACGTGAACCTTCGAGTTTCATAAAAAGCTAACATTCTGCGCCATTCCAGCGGCAAGTATGGAGGTTTAGGCCGTTAGTAGCTAACTGAAAATGCAACGTTCAACGCCCTTAGGCGTTTATATCATATCGTAGCTGAATCCATAATGCTTTGCTGTTGCTATTATTAGGCGCTGTTCCGGTATAGCAGAGATAACTTGCCAGTGGAGTAGGTACAAATGAGGCCGAGAAGCTCGAACTTTAAAAGCAGAAAGCTCTTGACCTTCAAGACTTGAGAACTTTGGTCAATATTTACAGTGTTTACAATGTACAGTGTAGTGGATTTTTTCCAAAAAAAAAAACATTTATATGACGGGTCGATAAATCGTTGCCTGTTTAAGACAGGTTCTTTGCATTTTTAGTAGCAAAAATAATTTGCTTACGGAGGACGAATTAATGATTATTTTATACTTTTGCGTATGCTGCATTCGAGCTCGCTGGACGCGTAACGGCCAGTGATAATATTCGGGCATATAAATAAATAAACCTAACGTATGATTGTCATGAAATATTAACTTTAGATAATTATCCAAGGCTTGCCCAATAAGCAGCACATAATAGAACATCAAACATTGCCAATGAAAAAAAACCTAGTAGAGGCAAGGTTAAGCGTGAAATAGCTGGACGCTATAATACAAAAATGAATCAACAGTAAACAAGTTGTTACCACAACTTTAATAATAAGAGGGGCTTACCTGCGGAGACAGTTCCTTCTTGTCGAGACTTTGAAAAGACCTGATTTTTACCGAATTGCAGGAAAGAAACACTGTCTAATATTCAGTTTATCCGATGCTTTGAATCAGTCGAATATCAGGTGAATATGGCGTCCAATTTGGGAAGTATATGCTTTTTACCTCGTGTGATAACTGATCATTATTCCTTACCTCCTTCGGTAGATCAAGCGTGACCTATCATACAACAATAGGAAAAGCAGTTGGTTAAAAGCTGGCCTAGCGCGCTGTTGGACGCACGGCTCCTCACCGCAAGGAAATTCAAATTACTTATGCTATGCCTCAAGCTGCTGCTGCGCTATGACCAAAAATGATATTTCATTTCCAAGGTAAATCACGTCTGAGAAAGTTACACAAAATGGAGCTAATGTTACCGTCAACTTCTCTCATTGTATCATTTTCTACAACAGCAAATAGTGGATCGGCAGTGTAAACATTTGAATTGGTAATAGATCAGTGTGTATGAGGCTCTTTGCGCCCTCGTGCATCCCGTTTGACTGTGATGATCTCTTTACTGCATCTGCGTATTGTAAAAAACCTATACTAGTAAAAGTACATAAGGTAGCTTTTACACCCAGAAATGCAATGTTCAAACGATGCTGAGGAAACCTATTGAGATGCGTCGGAGGAAATGAGGTTAGGAATGTCTGCGAAAGCATCACACAAGTAATTCAAGTTTCATCAAAATGGTTATATTATACTTTAATTGAAACCCGCATCTGAGGTTAGCACCTCCAGTTATTAATGCTCGGGATACGGAGACCACTTAACATTACTGTGAAATCATGGGGTAAATAAAGCCTTACGAACAGTTTTTCCCTCCATCTTCTTTGGACGCCAGACGGTATTACTGCGTCTTTTTATACGTAACCCTAAAATGAACAGTATAAAGTCCAGATATATATCTAGACCCCATTTGTACTAGTTACCATGGCGTCGGCTCTACTCCTTGTACGAAAAAGCTCGGTATGGGTGTATTTCTATTTTGATCCTGTGCATCGACATACATCCTCTTAACAGCACGAGCACCACCACCAACTGTCCTGCTTAGTTGAAGCTAGAAATTTTAATTGAATCATGTAATGGCTGATGCGACTGGGCGTTTACCTTCGAAGCTGTAATGCCGACAAGTGTTTGCCACGAAAAAGAAACGCTTTTTGCTAACCGAATTGGGTTAGTAGACGCAAAAATGGGTAGTTACAACAGCACTCCAACAGCTTACATTAGTACCTGCCCTTGTCCCAATCAAGTAAGTATCCCACTTTAGGTTAGGAAAGTACCGATCTGGCCTCAGCCGGGAAATGCTAGAGATATTTATGTTGAACATGTCCATATGATTCAATTTCGACCAACGACAACCTAAGGTTAATCGTGCGGGTAATTGGAAGCGACGCTTCTTCAAGTATTTTCTTGTTCAGTGCATGCGTTTCTGCGTTTTTTGTTGCAGTACAGCTGCCTGCCATATTAGGTCGCAAACGGCCCAACGAAAACGATATTTGAATGCATTGTTTGCGAGTGAACTGTTTTCAATTTACGTGAAATGAGATGGGGATCTCTCCATTCGAATGGGTCATTTACAAATCAAATAGATCCCTATAGTCAAGTTATATCTATATGTTTCTATTATTCAATGTAGCCTGTCATATAGAATATTTCATTAGCGAAATTTAAACCATACGCTTATGATACAAATCATAGTACTTATTATGATTTATACAAAGGATCTTGAAGTCGAACTTTCTTGGATTGTCCATGTTGCGTTAATTTCCTCTAGGTAGATAGGCTTGCGATCTTACTACCGAACCCGCGAATCCAAATTGAAGGTCAGTGTAGCTTTCAAACGTTGTTTTCTAAAGATGTTCTGTCACCTTTTAAAAGCAGCAAGTTCTTCTTGAACTTCCTACTACGCAAGGAATCCCATACACTCAGAATTCAGAAGGGGAATATCATGTTTTCACACTATTTCCTTTTTCAAGCTCATCCTTTTGTCTAGCTCTGTAGAAAAAGTTCACAGAAATATTCTCTATGGCGCTCATTTACGAACAAAGCATCTCACGTCACCTACGTGACGCCTGAGAATTGTGCCCAAGAACTATGAGCCCAGAGATTTGAATTGAGTTACCAATGTTTGTTTTGAGATTTGAATTGAACGTGCTACCAAGCTTCAAAGCGTCATCCCAATAATGTTTTTCTAATTCAGGGAGATTGATTTCTAGACAACGTTTTATGTCAGCTAAAGCTTTTGAAAGCCAACACACGCACTATGGGTTTACTTGATGATAACCACTTGTCAAAATCTCCGTCAAAGATTTTCACTTCCAATAACGTGAGCTTATGGAGCTCGTTTGTCGCAGGAGTAGCCCATCACTCTTTGGCAATACTATCTAAGAGGACAACAGGAGCTTCAAAACTTAACGTTACGGCGCAATAGGATCATTACTAATGTCCCTGATATTTAAACAGAGATGCAGGTCGATGACTAGGCACAATATACATTTACCCAGCACCCGTCTGTATAGCAGTTTTTCAAGCTACATTTAGCTATTAGTCACAGTTGCAAACATTTCGGGTTTTGTTGCGTACACGTTGTTTGGCGTATCTGCTATGAATAGTATCTAGATGGCACGCATGTCTAATCGAAGGGACAGCGGCAAACACCCTGTCGTGTACATTATATTGTCTAGTTGTCCTAATAGAATGATTAGGTGAATAATATTTTTGTCTACCGGACCGTTTTCAGGCTGATTCTAAGTAGCATACATACGTTCGCAGATATCGCAGGCGTAGTACTGTTAGACACACTCAGCCAAGAAATCAGAAAGGGTTCGTTTTTCGTGTTACCCCGATGCTTCTCTGTGCTTGTCTCAATCTCGCAGGTATTTTCGAAGATCGTGTAGCTGGCTACCTGCAAACTTTGCCAGAAATGGGCGGGTGGTGTATATACATATTTGGTACTTAGGGCATTACTTTAGACGGCTCTTGCTGGATTTACTTGGGGGTTTCTCCAACAGATTCGTGAAACAGGCATGGTAACAGTAAGCCATAGCTACCATTTGCCAACGTGAGCATTTTAACCAGCAGCGGGCACATGTTCACTGTTGCTATCGTAGCGCGGTCAGAGATGGGGCATTAGGCATTTAGATTACGTCATCTTCAGATAGTCGTAGTTTATGTCTGTTATCTTCAGCAGCCGTCCTGCCTGCGAGTTGAGACGGCACTGCCCATTCAAACACCTAGGTTTGCCCCTTTAGATATTCTGCTGTAGTGCAAAAGAAAGAGAAGGTAGATTTCTTGGAGGATCTAGGGGATCATAATAGATGGCGCGATCTGCATGGGCCAATGAAAAATCCCGCCTGAGTTTGAGCAGGACACGATCCTAAAAACAGTGTTGGCACCTTAAGTGTTCCCAAGTAATTTCTCTATCCTAACCTGTACACGTGTGATCATCACAAGGATTCGTGTGCAGTACAGGTATTTCTCTTCAGAGTCAGATTAGAATTGCAAATAGTTTTTCTTTGTTCTTCTAGTGAAACGGTATGAAAAAATATGACCGTAAACTACGAATCCATAGGCAGGCCGTTTAAACAGCAGATATAACTTTATGTTCTTAACGTGCGAAAATTTCCCTAAACTTATGGTCTCTAAGCTCAAGCTTCTTGGGGGCCAGTCTGCCTCTTTGAGGGATTTTTAGAGCGCTCACTGTTTGAGTTAACGTTCGGCCGTAAGTTCATATAGCTCCTAGTTTTTAATAATATAATAATATAATTTAATAATATAAGACAATGAATCTATCTTAATTTGTCTCCATTAGACTTGGACCAAGGGAAGAAGCTGAAAGAATGGCCGACACTTTTCGAAAGCTGCTAGCTCGACCTAAAGAAAGAAGCTATTCTACTTTAGCCCTAAGTCCGTTTGTTTATATCGTTTTAAGTTAATTGGAATGAAAGAAACAAAGTATATCCAGTACCTTTTAGTTATTTCTGTTCGCCCCGACTGTCCACATGAAATACGCATAGAGATCTGTACGGAAGCCTATTGCCCTTCTATGTGGCCCAGTCATATGATAATTACCTTTTTGCTGGGGTGATTCTGCTGTCACTCATCAAGATAGAGCCGTATTCGTAATGAGGACACATCAGCATTTTGTTTCACGACCTAATGACGCATACATAATGAATCATTATGTAATAATGGAGTATGCCTCATTCTGCCCCGCATTCGTACTGCTGCTATTAGAGACGCTTTGTCGAACATGGGAATGCCTCGATTGATTTCACCGCATACATTTTCATCTAGAGTTTGCTATTTCCTAAAGCAAATAGCCGCAGCCTATACGTGAAGTCCCGATGTGATCCGAAGAACACTTCGTGGTCGAGATAACATCTACCTCAACAACAATTGAATCTAGTTTTTCTGTATGCCAAAGATCACAACAATCGTGTCCTCTTCGAGTGTAGCATAGCGGGCTCTCTGTTTACCGTATGCTGCCTATGTTACGGAGGAATGTTAGGTAATTCAAAATTATCATTACTTCTTGCAAAGATATTCAAGGTGATCCTTTTAATATCTTTACAGAAATATATTATACTATTGAGATAAACAAATGGATAGAATGTCTACCCGTATAAACGCGTCAAAGGTCGACGCGTAGGAAGTACCCCGAAATATTAGCTAGCCTGTTGGGAACATTAATTAGAGCCTGACAATACCAACTCGCTCAGTATACGTTATGTTGTCACTGCATAAACTTGTTTTATATTTTTTTTTTGTTTGAAATGTTGATGCATTGGCATTTTGAATTACGATCATAATTGTATGATAAGCGAAAATATCACTGGCTTTATTAAAAGAAGATACGACTGCTGCGGTGGCAGGGTCGGTCGTGCGCCGCCTTTAAAACTCTGGGGTTATAGTTTCAATTGCCGATTGAGATTGACCAATCTCTAGGTGATCCAACCTTTCAGCTTAGAAAAAATTAGTAATATTGTCATGCGCCTATGATTATACTGCATTCACAATAAAACCCTATACTTTTCCCAGCTTGGAAGTGTTAATTGCATGACTATCTAAGTCTTTGCTTGTTATCCGTGTTTGCCAGACCCGGGTATTAGTGCCGGTATAAATGGCCAAAGTGGTAACCGTTTGCCAAACGTTTGTTGGTAAGGCTGTTCATTTTCAAGTTATTTTGACGATGATAATTTGAAATAAATTCATGACAAAGATATATAAAACAATTGTCTTTATAGCTGGAACTTCTAAATCGATGCCTGCTGGGCAGTCCTAATAGTAATATGAACATTTATTTTATTGCTGGGCTCCAAGAAATCGTCTGCACTACCGTATTAATAGCGTTGTAAGTTTTTAGGATTTACAGTTTACTACATTTAGACATCTGTGTAGACAATCGCCATATTGCATACAAAGTGTTGGTAAATCGTCTATGAATGAAAGTCTCCGAATTTCATTGAGAGCTTCAGTTGTGTTCCCATATAAATAAATAACAGAATATAAACCCTAACCAAATTATGTCCAAGTCCATATTACAGTGAAATTGTATGACCACTAATGTCAGCTATGACACCTCGTATGATCCTATTATTTCACAATATATTGCATAGAAGTATTGCACATTATACTAGGGTACAGTTACAAGACACTGGAAGCGAAAAAAGTGTTCAGTAAAGTTCAATTTCCATAAAAACTACGATGTTTCTATTGGTAAAGCCATTAAGCAGAATATACGAAGTAGCACCAAAGGAAGTTACTAATGAGCCGAACTATTTGAATATAATGGCCTTCTCGCATTAGATAGCGGGGGCGTACATTCGACATTACTATGGGGGGTGGGTGGGTGGGGCGGGGGGGTATACGAAGAAGCCAGTCACCATCCGTATATGAAGGTCTTTGCCAATATGCTCCCAATGTTTATGAGGTGGTGTAGAACTATTACTAAAACCGGATCAGTCGCGCATGTCAAAGTTGCTGTTTGGATAGGGTAACTATATAAATGACTCGTCAATTGACCTCCTTTAAATATTCGTTATACAAATCCGAGTTGAAATTGTCGCGAGCCACGATTATGTGGAGCTTGTGCATTCACAATAATTAACAAAGCTAGTTGGGTCACTCTTGGTCCATGTGACTGATGGAGACACGGACCGTTCCGCGCTTGTATACATCGGCCCACTTTTGGCAGTTATAAACACTCAGCCTCGACCATGTTGTTGACCATGTTCCTGACCACGTGCCTGACCATGTTTCATCTATTGCTCATACATTACGCATCTGTGTTGTACGTTAACCATCGCTAGCGTACTACTGTTCCTCATCTGGCCTGAAGGAAGCTTTGACGTGCTCCGAGCTATTAGCAAAAATGTCGTAGTTTTTCTTTTAATCTGTCGATTTAGTCCCGATAGCCTGTTATTGGTATTACTGCCTTTCAATTAAATTTAATTCGTTGTTTTAGCTTTATGATGACCCTGGGTGAGTTGAGGTAGTGCTTTTTCATGTCGCTCCCTCATCTTGCTGCTACTGTTGTCTCTGTACTCTTTTTTAACGATTCTACCACCTTGTACTAGACTATGGCATGCATAGTGGCCTAGATTCACGTTAGGGCTCAGGTACATCTTACTTTGCCTTAGAAGATGCCAGCCGTTTAAAGCGGTATTCAACGGCTTAAGCATTGGACATAAAAGTTAGAACATTTAATTACTGCTCTAGTAATTTCGTTGAGAGGCTGAAGTTACATATCTATCAGGCTACAACACCGTAACCCGGTCCTGTTCGCCATTTGACAGCGATCTTGTTCGCAGCGCTGTCAGTCTGGTACCTTATTTAATTAGTCGGTTACTTCGAGATAAAACTTGCCTTAAGTTTCAATAGTCTCAGCTGTTGCGCAAAACGCCGAAACTGACCAGATTGGTTTCTCATAGAACTCACTATAATAAACTCAGTAGTGTACATATGAAATATTTCCGGTAGATCCGGAAAAAACCTCAAGATATTGCAGAAATTCTCAGATTGTTGTCCACGTTGCTATCCGACCCACTTTACTCCGGAGTGTATGGGAAGTTGCTTGCATATTTTTTAATCATGTCGCTTCCATCAATGTGTGTAATAGTTTTAAGTCGAAGCTCTACCCAGAAAACCAGGGTAGTCACTGTATTTGTATTGTTAGCGTCGACAGAATATCTACATCTGTCATAATAACTGCTAACCTATATTCACAGTTCCGTTGTTTCCGTTGGTAATAATTTAACTATATATATATATATATATATATATATATATGTAACTAGCTAAGACCTAAATAAGGCAAAAAAAACGGAAACGAGAAAATACTATTATATGAGTGTTTAAATATACGTTTTATTAAGGGCTCACTGATGTTGTGAGGAGCGCCGGCATCATTTCTGGTATTTTTATGATGAACGCAACCTAGTCTCGTTTCACAAACTACTAACTTTCTTTTCTGTGTGACCAAGCCAACCCTTCATCAGTAAAACGTCAATTAGTAACTGAAATAGATAATTGCCTAGGCGTATCACTTATGTCCGAATGTAACAATATTGGCAGGTATCTATTTTTTCGTCATTAGCTTGTGTGGCCGTGTACAGAGAAATAATTCACCGTGTGTCTGAATCTGATCTGAGCTTAGTGGGTAGCCCCTAGCCATCACTACTGTATCCATGTTGGAGAAAAACAGACACTCTGCAATATATGGTTCAAAGATCGTGTTATAGTCGAATGGGTCGTAGACGCGTAAATCAGAAAAGAACTACAAAAGTAAAAACTATGGTATCTTTTAGGAACTGTTATTAAGAACTAAAAACTGTTTTATCTTTGGCCAGGTGTATTTAGCTGTTACTAGGATTGTTCCATTATTTCTTCGGAATGTAATTGTCATTTCTTTTTTGTACCAGTCGTAAGATATTAAAAACTGTAATCTCAGTCTTTCTTCCTCCTGCGACTGACTCTCTAGCAGCACACAGGCCGACAACTTTTTTAATCTAACAACGTACGTATCCGCAAAAAGGCTCTAGCGGCAATTCGTCGGCCGACATCACGACTCGACCTGTAAATCGACCGTAAAGGTAAGGATGCAAATTTTAAGAGCAAGTCATAGAGGGATTTCAAGAGTAATGAATGACTTTGCCGCTACTTGATCGGCGAGCCTTCCCTTATTTGAATAAAGTAAAGTAACTCATTAGGAAGCCGTATGCGTTGCACTTAAACTGTATTATTTCGAAAGAATTAGATATATCGTCATGGATCCTCTGTGCCAAATTTGAAGTTAAGTCTTTTATCTAGCAGTTTATCTAACCCGAATGCTACCTAAAAATTGGTGCATCGGCCATGCTGGAATGTTGCTATTGCCCTTGGCTATTTTTCACTTCAGTGTGGGCAAAATTGCTGTCCATTGATGATTACATGATTTCGTCCTAATGAATAGTCTTATTAACTGGATCCGTCGTTACGTTTGAAACTACCTCTCGCCAGTGCAAAAGCGCCTATCTGCCCATCGCAAAAATTTTCCATTGTGCGTCCATAGCTACGTATATAACACATGCTAGAATATTTACGCTTAGCAATAGCAATGGGTTTTAAAGCTCAAGTCATTAATCGCCTCGATACGTAGAAACCCAAAGCCATCGTGGTACGCATCAGCAACTAAGACTCATGCCCAATATGGGTAGATGCTAACATCCTCTGTATCTTTTACACGATAGCACAATTGTGTATATATGTCAAAGCCGATTCGGGGCGCTGTGTCGTAGAGCACGTCACAAACAACGATTTGCGTATCCATACGTAATATCCGGACGCAGACCCCCAACTTTACTTGTCAGTCTATTTCAGGACCTCACTTATGTATCACCTGGAACGTATATTAGTCAACAAAGTGATATTCCCTAGCACGTGCAAATCCTTACTTCTAATGTTTCTTAGTGTTTCGTGCATCAATTCAAGTATATTGTGAATTTGTTGTACATGGTATAGCTATTCTATTTGGCATTTTCGTCTGTCCCTTTGGGTCAATAAAAGAAACCCATTTAGGGCTATTCAAGCGACAGTTAGCTGTAGCTCATTTATAGAAGTTCTCCGCCAAACGCTAAAGCACGCTAGCAGCATATAAAGGTCAGTCTGACACTTTTTGGTAAACTCGCAGCGACGATGCCGGAACCGGTGGTTATTTTCTTTCTGTACAATAAAAACAATGAGAGATTCTTCTTCTTCTACCTAAATTTGTTGGAAGGAATATTTCTCTACATTTGAATTTTAAGATTAACTTACTACTCCAAAAGATGAATGCGGCCTAGGATGGCGTACTCTTTACTATACATCGAGTACGATGGGCGCTTGGTTCGAATGCCGCAGTTAGCTGCTTAGTTCGTAACTTAGATCTCCTAGATAGAGTTTCTGCCTCAATATCTAAACTGGACGGCACTGTTCTGTACGACATTTGTGAATTAGGAACCTATAGACTCGCAAATGCCTTTTTCCGTCAACGTGCAGCACACGTAGTGCAAATTCACTGAAGATGGGTTCTTTCTTGGAGCTCCGAATCGTCCGTATGAGTATGTGTATGCGAGAGGGCACACGACAATAATTGGCATACGAGGTTGAATGAGTTCATGCCTGATTCAAGCATTGTACGATAAACCGTTATGGACGGGGGAGGGTGGCAATGAAAAGACACTGATGACGAAATCAAAGCCTCCCGTTTGCGTATCATATGCGTACGACAAGCGTCGGTGCTCTGCTGCAACATCAACGATCGACGGAACGCTTCGTGCGTGCTTTCACGCGAGCCCTAGCTTTGCTCGGCTATGGCGTATCTACAGGGAACAAACGAACCCCACACATCATTTCCGAACTTGCTTAAAGCCGATCGTTACATAATCGGTATAGGTAGGATTAATGACGTAGATCATGTGCATTTGGAGCGTTGTTCTTATGTTGTCGTAAGTAAGATAAACTCTTCTACACCCATAGCATTTCAATGTGACCTGCTTTCTACAAAACCTCACATGGATATCGATATATCTACGGGATTGATCTATCTCACTGATATAAATGGGATTGGTCAGGACTCAGAGAAACTCTAATCGTGTATCAAACAGTCCTCGTCGTTGCACAGAAACGAGTCTTTTATGGCGCGTCGCCCAGTTTCTGGTTCCTTGAACTTAAGTTCAGTAGTTCTACGTTTAAAGATTACGCTCACCTAAGGTAATAATATATTAACATGCAGCACACGTCAGAATTAGTGCGCACTAAATTAATTGAGATGTCAAGCTTAAGTTATTCAAAACGATGTAGGACAATAAAAATTATACTTTTCTAGAAGATGCTGGCTAAGTAGCTGACCCATCAAAACTTCTCCGTGGTAAAAAGTTTGGTCGATACTTCGTGACGTAGAGAAGTAGCTTCAATGGCTCTTGCATAGGTGTTCCTACACAGCCTCTACAACGGTTTTGCTTAGTCCTATTTTAGCTCATGAAGGGCTGCTTGCTCTGGCATGTTTATCAGGAGATCGTGTTTAGTCCTGCTGTAGCAGTCAACGACGACGTAAACGAGAAAACGGACAGCATCTTTTAGCCTTGTTCAGTGACAGGCAATATTAAGTTGACCGCACTCAGTGTTACCGTAACATTGCGAAGAAGGACACAAACGAGCAGCTGCCTGCCTTCTGAGTGCTAGGCCACTCCTAACCTGGTCGTGTTCAACAAGCGCAGAATGAGACACAGGTGAACACTCGGCCTTCGTCGTTGTGGTTTTTGCTTTTGAGGGGCTTTTGGACCTAGGCCGCTTGCATACTTTATATTCTAGAAGTTTTTTTTCGGAGTGAGCAGGCCTTATCCGATATAGTTTATCTGCCGTAGAAGAATAGCAAAGCTTATGCGCTATTTTGTTGCTGCCACAACCTAGCTTATCTCTGTTGCTACCATACCAACATAGAGGCCTTATTGCTTTTGCCCGTTTTTTTGCCGAGTCTATTCGGGTCTATTCTAAATCTAATCTAAAATGGGCTATTATAGTATCGGCAAATGTGCTGCCGCTAGTCTACCTTTACTTCACAGTACTAGCGCTTAATATTTGACTGTGTTAGAAGCCAATACGAGACAACATATTTAAGTAAAGTCCGTGAAAAAAACTGAACTAGTTCTATAGGAAATTGCCCCCTTTTAAAGTTTATTGTCACCAGCCAACTTTTACCGATGTCCGCTTGACAACGACGACGTAGAATAGATGCTTGAGAAATTTTCAGTTAACACGACCATTACAGAGTTGTATGAGACCTTACACGATTAGGTCCTTCGCATTCAATCAGAAGAGTACACAGAATTAATCTTGCCCCGTTTTGATATTCGCTTTCGGAGGACTTCTCGACCAGATACGTTGGTAAAATGAAATAGCTAGTAGGATTTAATATAAGGACAAACCAACTAGAGATCAGTGTTTTCGCTTTCTCTGACAGTTGGAAAACTCCAACGAGTAACGATGAGAGCAATAACTATTTACAGGCATTTATACCACACAAGACCTGGCAATGATCCGTGCGCTGACAAAGCTTGACACAGGATCTGTTCTTCCACTCGCTGATGATTTTTTAAGGTAAATGCTCAACCAGTCTGCGTAATTCTGCATACATTTCAAGAAAGCCTAATTTATTTTAAAGACAGGGCAACTGGCTGTCTTACTGAGGCAACAGAGGCCAGAATGCACGTTATCGGTCGTAGATATTCTTCGGTGTCACCTAAAATTTAAGGAGGTGAATGAGGCGCTAATCGAAAGGTATTCAGAACGGAACCCCGAAGTTGTCGATATGATCTGCACACATGAGGACCTGGTTGAGAGAGACATCCACCTTACCTCAAGCGATTCCGACCCTCTAAAGCTATCTCTCGCTTAGCCTGCTGTTTTCTAGGAATCAAACCCGCAATTAACTCAGCGGTCCGGATCAATGAACGCCTCGAGGAAGCCTTGGAAACGCTAACTATAGCTCTATAGAACTGTGAAGATGTTCGCTTCCTGGGCTTCCTATTGTATTTGGCCTTCTAACTCGTCGCTATAATAGCCTTAGGTGAAACCTAGGTCAACGCGGTCTTCAATATAACAAGTTTTTAGACAGTACACTCACTAACAACGGGACCAGAAGGCAGAATAGAGAGTAGCGGCGACGCTACAGTATGTTCCAAGCAATGCCTAGACAATGTGAAAGTACTCATATCGGAAGACAACCTTGTTGGTCTATAAAATCAAAAGCATAATATAATAGCTAGCTAAACTCTACAAAAAGATCAGTAGTGCTGGTAAAAGATATAAATGCAATGTGTTCACGCTTTGCTTAGGCTACTTTAAGATTATATCAGCCAGAAAGTACTCGAAAGAAGCTGCTAATTGACATTTTAGCAAACTATGGGTGTTAGATCTTAACCAATAAGGGGGAGCCGACATTCATGGACGTGATAGGAACCTCTACTATCGACATGCTCGCGACCAACCTTCCGGTCCTCAAAGTCGCGTATCTCGGACAAAGGAGCCCTTTACAACTTGGGGTTTCGTTTAGAAGTCATCTACCCGCGGTTATGCGCGTCGTAGCGTCCACAAGCGGGTCGCAAAGCAGACAGCTTTGGAAAGGCTGCTGAACACATGAAAACTTCAGGAGCATCTTGGTAAACTTTTTCCTGCTCCAGACCGACTTGACGTCAACGAATACAGCACCGCCCTCTGAGATACCACAAGATATGCAGTTGGTGAGGTCAAATCTCCCCGCAAGAGGCTATGGCTCAACCAAATATGCAAAAGGGCTTTCCAGGCACAAATGGATGCCCGTTAGCTGGCTATAATCTACCCAGGGATGCGTTCACTTTTCATTATCACGCAGATTATGTAAACGGGTCAACCGAACTGGGCAAAGGAAGCGCTTTGTCGCAGGAAGTCGCTCTTCTGCTCGAGGCGAAGCAAAAATCCTTACAGATGGCTATGAAGGTCTGAATTTCCTCCCTGCTCCATAAGATCGGATATGCTTCGTGCTTATTTTCGGCATATGTACTCTTCCGGGAACACTGTGCGAAGCAAACCATCGTGCTATAGGGCGGCATGCCGGATAAGCCAGTAGGTGGCCGTGATAGCCAGCTACGTCATAGTCGGTGAGGTCACAGCAGCACCCGAGCCACTCAGGTCCAACAAAGATCACATCAGGCCCGCATACCTCAAGGAGGCAGTAATGTTAGCCTTATTGTGGTTCACCTATTACAACGCCTGTCTGCATAGCGGGAAAAACCGAACTGCTAACAGAGGGCACTTATTACCGCTAGTCCGAAAGATACAGGCAGCCTTCGAAAATGGAGTTCACGAAAGGAAAAGAGCTGTTGCGATAAAGTACTCTCAGCCATACTTTTAACGCTCTTTTTCGCTTTCCTCGATGCTCGTGTATGACTTCGTATCAACAATATGGCTTTCATAAAGGCATCAAGGTGTGCTTGTCAAGATAAAATCCGTCATAGGCATAGCCACCAAAGAGTATGCACGACAAGGCACCAAAGAATCAAATTTTGTTCAGGCTCGCCCGGACAGGAATTTCTTATCAGCTCACCCAACTCATTTTTTCTATTCTGCCGAAGAACCCTATTACGATAGAAAATGGCCCAACAGAATTGGATTCCTTCCAACAGGTGACAGAAATGGCTCAGGGCGGCAAACTCAAACTCCAACTTTTCGACGTTCTTCTGAACGATTTCCCAAGCACCACAATCGGAAAGCGCGGATCAGTGAGAGCAAATCTTCTACTGCGTACCGATGATCTCGCGACCTACAGAACAAGGTGCTTGAAAAACGTAACGGATGCCGGCCAAAAAAGCCATGCGGTTCCACAAGGTAGGTCCACTAGTGAAAAATGACACTCCGGCCTTACTTGAAGCGCCTAAAATACGTGAAGCATCCTTGCTATATAGAGCTGACCCTATCCAGCTTCGAAACTTCGTACATCAACTATATATTCGGAAAACATTAGTAGCTAGCGCTGCTATTAGAAAAGCTGTCGCTTTCTTTGCTGAATACGGTGACACGCCTCTTCCGAATCAAGCTCGCCTAATGAAATCGAATTCGTTTAGGAGAGTTACGGCACAAGCCAACCGTGTGGGCTGGACTGGGTTAAGACTTCTTTTCTAAAAAATCACTGAGTCTGCACACATTCTCTCATAATCACGAGGTGCATTTGCTAACGGACCTCTAACACCGGTTTGGCTGACCAACAATACCCGGCTACTTGACATTCATACGACGACGAAAGAAACGAGTAACCTATGTCGCTCCGGATTTCCACTGCTGCTATAGTGAACAGAACATCGAAAAAACCAAACAGGAAGCACCGACATGCGGTGTTCTGTTACGTAGTGCATGATTTCTACCATAATGTGTGTGCTAATGAATCGCACAAAGGGCTGAACAGCTGTTTACTACGGAGGCCTGCGGGCGATATCATACAGTAGACATATCGATTTAACTCCTCCATAGCACGGCAGTTACTAGACAACCAGTTAATTACATGAGTAAACATCGGTACACACAGACGACAAATAGAAAGGGTACGTGAGGGACAGCCTGAATGTATATGTAATATATTATAAGGCATCTACATATGCATGACGTGCATGCATATTTATCTTCATAACTCTTGACCGAAGTCAGCCGTCACAACGAGCTGTGCTTGCACGATACGCGCCAATCCGAGTTTGTTCCTATGGTGGCACGTATTCAACTTATCGTAAGTGACTCCCGGGTTTATTGTACATGAAACTTTTCGATACTGATTGATGTATCTTAATTAGAGACGGATAGTAGAGATTCTAGCTGGCTTGGCGCTCGTCAGAGATTCGATGTCTAGTCATCGGTAGTAACGTATAGATGAATGAGAACCTGGCCTCACAGCCCGAACGATACCGAATTAAAAAATCTTTATTTATTCATTTCCTGTATTTAGTTGGCTCGCTCGAGAACCCCAACGCATACTAACTACTGCTACTAAGCTGCTATAATAGAAGACAGCGGACTCTATAGGAAAACAGCGCTTTCTGCGACACATTTGAGAGGCAATCTGTCCTCTGTATTGCTAGCATTACGAACGATCCGCTATTCAGGCTAGTTGGAAAGGAGCAGTAGAAGGAATAGCTGCTCACGACCATAGTTTTTTTTGCCGCTAGAGCTGCCTTCACAAAACGCAGTTCAGCGCGTCATAGCAAGTTTCAACGTTATATTGTTTAGTCGGCTACTATTGACGAGTGGCAACATAAACTTTTTTATTTTATACATTTCGCTAATACCTAGATATAGCGTTGGTCACAACAATGTTCAGCTCGAACGACTCAAACCATCCAACAGTAAGTTCTAAATAAAACGGCAAAATACACAATATAATTATGTCTCTACGTGCTTATGCGGAGATCTCTCGCTGACCGTTACTTTTTTAATCTACTGCCAATAATGTGCGTGTAAAATTTTTCATAGGTGTTCATTATCCTTCAATGATAAGCTGTCTGTCACTTGCCACCTGCTGTTCTGTGACTCTGTACGTCATGCCATAACAGGTCTGTCAACCTTCGTTCGAATACGGTTTACCGTGGGCCTTGAGTACGAGAGCTCGGCTTTCCATTTCCAATGGTCTGCAATTCGTCCATCTAGAAAAAAATATCTCAGATATTCGTTTATCAAACAGATCGTAAATAAGTTTCTTTGTTTATTACAATTTAGTGAAATCGCACAGCTATCAGGAAAAAGAGCCCCTCGCAACTCGTAATTAAACGAGAAATATTGGCGTTAAGGCTGAAGATCCGTTCCGGATTTGGGGTTCACGGTTAGAACAAGTCGTGCTGTGACTTCCAGTGCTAAGCCAACACTTTCTGACAAAACATTGCTCCTCTACTTTTAATCATTGCGTTTGCCCGTAGATATTAAATGATGAGCTGATGAACTGGCGCAATTTGGGCATCTTTTGTAATACCGTATTCTACAAGAAGGTAACAGGGATAACACAATAAGAACGCACACACATTAGGATTGAAAGAGACAATATCTCCGCAACAGCGTTTGCCAAGACTATGCGAAGTATTCGAAACAATCTGCCTATGTTTCTCTAGGCGATAGTAAAGGTTCGTCGATTTATAGGGCTTAAAACAAACACAATATTCAATTATCAGGTTATCTCGACACTCTGATTCGGTTCGTGCTTTGTTCTGGCAACTAGGGCCGTTTTCACTGGCGAGTTAAACGAGTCGAGGATGATGATTCATTATCTATCGTAAATACAGATAGAGCTTTGTAGTGCAGTTAGAAGCCGCTTTTCCACCAGTCTAGATATTGAATCGAGAGCTAATGGGGGTACAAGAAGAATGCACGCCTCATCCTTGAAGTCCAACTTGATACCATTAATGCCTCTATGACTTAGTTCAAATTAACAAACTGCTAAACTGTGTTTGGCGTACCTTAATTCTCTCGAGTTCTCTATAGAATTAGCACCGAGGGCATCTGTACCTGAAATTCAGTGGCCAATAAAGCTCCCAAACTGGTCATTAGTTAGTAAGTATTTTTATAAACGTAATTTGATTTTGTCTCAGTACTGAGAATGTGGATTTGGAACAGGCGAAACTCGGGTAGAAAATAGGGTGGTAGTCCTTTCACTTTTTTACTTTTAGGAAAGGCTTGGAGGAAAAATACTTGCTTATTCCATATAGGTCATTTTTGAAGTCTGCTTAAAAAAACAGCTCGGTGACGTGAATCGCACGAAAATTTCTCGAACACGGAACAGCTCCTGTAACCGCTGTCACATGTAGCCCGACCTTTCCTTAAATTTGGCGTTCTGCGTCTAATTACGTCGGTAGTAGTCAGTCAGTCAGTCAGTCAGTCAGTCAGTAGTAAGCTTGGCATAGTTTGTTTTATAAATTGACGGACAAAATTGAGATTACATTTTATACGTTTATTTATACTCTGTTTGAGAACTGTAAGTGAGGACAGTTGCTTTCGCTTTGTACTGTCGTATTCCGGATTGCGTAGTAATTTAGTACTCTATAAGACTGCATTTGTCGTGATTAAATCAGGCTATCGTTTATGTATGGGTGGTTTTTACACGTCGTAATCTTCTTTTCATCAGAGTTCTGGTTGACACCTACATGCATTTGTCCACTGATGTTTTTTTACCTCTATAGTTCTTGCGCGTCTTCGTACAAAACGAATGATTCGACCTCGACTCTGCCAAAAGTACGATAGATAGCTATAACAAATGCCGCTCCCATACGGGATTACATATATACGACTAGAGAGTATACAGTTTTTCCGTCACTAGTTCGCCAGTCGGACCTATGTAACACGGTTTTCTATCAGTTTGCTCGGATGTTCGGCATTTTTCTACTATTTCCGTAATTTGGAAGAAGAAGAAGCAGTGGAGACCATCTGAAGCTCAGGGTTCACGTATTTTTTTTTATCGCGAGTAAGTTAAATGAATTTCAATACGAATAGCTAGATTTCATATTATCTAGCTCGTGTACGTAAGTCTTATACATAAACGAACGAGATGAACCTGGTGAATTTCGTGAATGTTAACAGTGTTAAGTATTCGATGTTTCACGTCTCATTTCAGTTAACAACTATACGAAAGTTGTTCGGTTTCCCCGATTCACCAAGTTAGTTACAAAGTTATAAGGGAGCTGTAGCTTCGTGGGTAATGCAAAATATGAAACGCTATTACCACTCTCTCTGCTCCACGATCCCAGTTCGGTCGTTGGGTTCTCTCTGGCTGTGTTAACCTTAAAGCAGTACCCGTGTTTTGTGAAACCCATGTTCACAATGCACATCCACCATAAAGGTAAATTAAATTAGGTGTAATGGCCTGACAAAGTGAGGCTGACGAAGGGGGAGAGGGGAAGGGGGTTCGAATCAACTTGATGACTTTTAACTTAGCGGAGACAGCAGACATAATGTAAAAATGATTCTGGTGTTATTTATACGCTGGACGGCGGTACCCCAGCGGGAGGGCTGCTAGGCGCAGCTATATCCGGCGCATCAAGACACTGCCGGCAGCGGAAGCGAGCATAAGACAGTGACAACTTGTCTAATTTGTCATGAGGTCGTCGCTCAGCACGAGATCGCTCAGTCTATATGATCGTTTCACCTCGCACTTCTCGTTCGCTGCCCATTTCAGCTGTAACAAAGCAACGGCGGATCCACGAAAGTCCTTAAGGCGTGCGCACTTTTAAGCAGTGGCCTTCGACATTGTAGAAAAGGCAGTCGTTGCCGAGCTACACTTTATGACGCCATGCTCCTAATTTTTTTTTCTTTAAATTTCTGAAGCTATCCTTAATGCATATCGATTATGGCTTTGTGCATCTGTTGTGTCTTTAGCCTGGACGCTTTTATGTATCAAATTATACAAACGATGACGAACAATGAGTTTGGAAAAAATATATATGTATTATTAATAATTTTTAATAAAACAATAGTATATAGTCTTACTACTATATGTAGTACTGTGGTATAGTCTAGATGGCTAGATAAGCAGGGATGTGAGCAAATAAAATCGTGTAAGGAGCGTTGTCTTCAAATATAACGTGATACATGTTTAAACGGTATCGATAGCTGGAACAATTTCGGCTCTCGTGTGGTTAGCTCACCGCGTTTTGCCATGGCCTAGGCTTAGTGGAACCTAGGCCGAGTTTGGTGCGTTAATGTATTATCTGTTAACTTCAGGAAAGAAGACAAAAGCAGACGTTTCTGCGCTTTCGTCTAGCTTTTAGGTTTTACCAGAATGCTGACCAACTGAACTGTCTCTCAGGCACGAAATCTTCGAAAGGTAGTCTTTCGCCCCCGACGTCACGACAAATGTCTGCCGCGTCCACTCCTTTCTATTAGATTCTGCGTACGTCAATCTGTTGATCAATTGCTTGTGCTGTCAATGATACGTTCAATCGGCATCTTCTAAAAAGCTAGACAGAGAGAAAAATCATTAAATATAGACTGAAAAGATCACATTAGGCATACACGAGCTGCCTTTTTCTCAATTTGTCTATTTGATGCTTGACATCTAGCCTTTACTACCTGACATCTATCGTATATAGCAGTGGCTACTATCGCTAAATAATGTTTCCCGAATGCAAACGTAGCTGTCCATCTAACAGCGGATAAAATCCATATTGTCAATGAGTAAACGGAGTGGTAACAATAAAAGAAATTGAATAACTTAACTCTAAGCAAGCCAAAAAAGGCATATAGGTATGTATGGCTGTGCAACCAGGTACGGTTGCCAATCTTCAGAAAATAGAAATGAAGATTGTGTATTCAAAGCTAGTGCCACATTTGCGTAATGTATGACGCGCAAAGATGTAAGCATCTGGCGTTCTAGCAGATCTTCGAATTCCGGCAATTTCCGTCATATACGATAATCTCTTAATACTGTATTTATAATTTCTTAGGCTCGAAAAGAAGCACTCAATTAGCGCTCGTCTTTGCGGGGCAGGCGCTCGCTAGGTACTGACGATCGAATGAATCTAAAAAGTATACAAAAAAACGCTTAAGCAGCAAATGCAATCGAGTGGTGTAGTTAAATTAGGTCTATTTTTTGAATACAGGTGACTCTGCTAGCTTGCTTCGTCGAGTAAATTTCAAGCCATGTTCACCACTGGTTTAGGGGCCAGTTTTGCCGTGACCTGCGTGGGCATATTTTTGCCTAAAAAATTCGTTACAATGCAAATGTCTGCACACTCCCTTTCCTCTGCATTTTACTGTTGGAGTATGCGGGAACTACGGGTTCGAAAGCTTCTGCCGGCGTCAGACGGAAATCTTATGTATTTTCGGTGTGTAAGCCTTGCAGGATGTGCAGAAACCAATGTCCTTGGTAATCACCGTATGTCGCCAGCGTAATTAGTTACGTGTCTAAGACCGTATCTTCTGGTAGCCAGTAGGGAAATGGGAGCGCACGCAGCCAGAGATACTGCACGTCGTTGTCTTTAGCTTCCGTTTATCAGACAGTGACTATTATAGTTATACGTTCGTGCGACCTAGATTTAATCTCCCATGTTGCTTAGCGTGGTCGTAGACCAGGAGCGAGGCTTGGACGAGCAATCATTGATCAAAGGTTCGGAAGTTTCATCCACAGTGCTATAATGGCCCAATAAGGCCTCGGTCGTGACCTCGAAGATTATGGCCATAAGTTCTGTGTTATTTGCAATTTATAGTTTTTTTTCATGTTAATCAATCACCAATTTATTTCCAGTATTGTATGTTACGAAAAAAATGCGCATCCGATCTTGAAGCAGCTTTACTTTTTTTCATTCCCTAACCCTAATAGATGACACATACATTTGAATAACTGCCAAAAGTTAATACGAACTGTCTAGTTTTGAACTAAACAAACATCAGTTTTACAGTTATTGACATCATTGGGTTTATGGCATGTCGTAAAACTTCAATAACTAATATAATTGACACTTAACCCTATTCGATGCCTAACTTAGGAAAAGAGCACGTGGTCTAGGTGCTGCCTTCCCTTCGACTACATTATACTGCGTAGCCCTTACTGATGTTGTCGGGAACCACTTTCACCGGGGGGGGGGGGGGGAGACCATCAAAGCGACTAGGCTCCGGCGGTCCATTTGGTAATCTGATTAGAAATGCCTTGCCAATTTTACGGGACTTTTATTGAATGTAGAGAACATTTCATAGAAGCAATATTTCATTCAACGCACATTTGAAAAATAGAAAAGGTTTGTCCGACGCCATTCCCTGTAACAATTATCCTCACTGAGGAAAACGGCTACGTGTTTTGTACAGTGAAAGAAGAACCGGATAGGCAAAAAATATGTTGTCTGTAAAATTGCGGTAACTAGTACATTAGCTCTTACATTATACGTTCCTAAACGAGGCCTAGACGTGGCCCGTACGACCAAGTGTACCACTACTGTTTAATTTAACGGGTTCTCTAAGGATAGTCTAAGGATGAAAATCCGATTCTTTTTCCTTATTCGTGAGTATTGCGTTAGTAACTGTCCCCTTCTGACATAAAACAATCGCGTCCGACTTCGAACCTAGCCTGCGTTTAATCCGCGTTGCCACGTGACCACTGAACCATTGCGACTACAGGAAGTTGTCTATGGCTTTGCAGCAGCCCGTTGATTGGGAAGAACATACACGGCCATCTTCAGATAGCTTTATGAGTCATGTTTGTGTTATTACAGTGTATGTAGGTCACGGCCATCCTGTCAGGTTAGTAGTTCGTTGTAAAATACGCTTCGCACAGGACATCAGTTGAGAGGTATGTTGGGTCCTAGCCGATACGTTCAACTTTACCATGCAAAAACTTCGGTGAAGTTATTCTATTTCCCTGAAATTTAATCGTATAAGGTAAAAGGAAGGATTCTAAAAAAAACGTTAATCTCTGTTTGGCACGTAGAAAATTGCTACGTCGCTAGGAGCTACAGTAGCAAATAGTCGGGCAGACTTAATAGAATATATAGTTTTTTCGACAGCAAATATTGGCATTTTTTTAGCTGTACCAACAGTTAAGGTCCTAGGTAAATGATATTTGGCCATGTTTATCTGTCTGAAGCCTAATTACGACTCCATTCCATACGGAGAAGTATTCCTGATATAAAGCAATCACGAAGTTCGTCATAAGTAACTTCAACCTGCCTTTTCTTAGACTGCCTCGACGTAAAGGAAACGATCAATGATTCGATGTTTTGAAACGGTTATGTATAACGAATAAAAATATTAGGGATCATTATGATAGCCACCGATGTTTGTCATTTGAAAAATGGCTGTTTCCATTCGCTCCTTATTGATATAGAATATTACATATTATATCATACACATTCCTGTAATAGGTAGAGCTATGTGGAACGTTATAGAACAATATTCGAAGCAATTCTTCGTCCGTGTGCGCCTTCATCAAGCTAGGAAAAAAGGGTCTATGATGAAGTCGAAGGCAATGTACTTACAAATCAGAAGCTGAGAAGTTTTTCAGGACAGGGTTTATAACGGTTTCCCTAGTAGGATGATGACTGCGCTCCCCGAGAAATTATTTTCGTTAAGTGTTTAAAGAAACATTTTGCAACGAACCAAGTATTTATTTGTATACATCTTTTATGAATGTATAACATTTACTTATTTCCTTGGATTTATTTATTTATTTATATATTATTTAAAGTGTAACTATCGTGTGAGTACCCACAAGGAAGAGATTTTGGTAGGTGCCGTCAAAAGATCTAATGTCGAAAACTAATTATTGTGCGTAAGATTACGTTTTTTACGTTGAACGTATACTATCGTATATGTAAATCGCTTGACCCAACCGTAATCCGTTGAATCGTAAAACCCAAACTAAATTGGCTAAACAAAATGTTTTTGCTTTAATAATTTCAAACCACTGGTTATGTTGTGCCACACAAGAACAGAAAAAAAGAATATTTACTGATCCTGACTGCTAGTATATAGAGCGAACACTCGTTGCTGTCATTGGAAGCTCTTCTGTTTGATCTTGATCCGGGATCATCGAGTTCACGATATCCATGACATGGCTCGTTTCGTTTAGAAGAGACGCCTTCATGCAGTTGCATAACGTTTCATGACAAATTTTTAGGACTCCTTCATGATCGTGGCGAGGCCTCTAGGTGCAAAAAAGACCGACAGTGGCTCCAGTGAAGCATCCCGAGATGTCTAAGGTCTCCGATTCAGCATGATCGGAAATGTCCTTTTCTGGGTTGATGGAGTAAACGCAAATTATTCTGACAGCTTAATTTATTAGCGTGGTGTATCGAGCTCCGATTATATTTTTAACATTACCCGACTAACGACCTCCACAATGATGCCTTTGTTTATGTTACACTGACTGACATCTCTAATCGATAGCTTTTTTTCCTCATAAAAAATACTTGACATTATAGTGCGGATTAGCAGAGCGTTTATTTCGTGGTCTGATAGGTTCGTTTTGTCGGAACCGTTGTGCTGGTACTTCATCTTTTTTTCGCTACGGAAGTCTAGCCAAGTACAAAAGGATGTTGCCAGATGTATTAACAGTAGATCTGTGAAGTCTTTTAAATCTATCGACAAAAACATTTCACTACGCTTTCGATTGCGGGTACCATGAAGCTCTGTTCAGCTCCAATCGATCCTGGGAGGATCTGATGATGATTTGAGGATGATTTTCAACACTGACAGTTTTTTTCGCTGCTTGCTGGTCATCGACCCGCCTAATGGGTAGCTTCTTAGCTATCGTTAAGGTATTGGTCGTAAACCAGCGCACCTAAATCATGGCTGACTACCTTCGACAACTACAATAGTAAGTATAGACCGGATAACTAAATAGTTCTCGAACATTTTCTTATTAGGTTATCCAAAAATACTAGATAATTCCTACGTCATCAAAAATACTGAATAATAAGGTAATACTACGAGACATTCGAACAAGCCAGCATTCGAACAATTACTTTAACGTTAGCGGGATTCACAGACATCCGAGGTCCGTTCATAGAACGCTGCTTTCCTTGTTAAACAGAATCAATTATTATTATATTAATTATTAAATTGTATTAATTTTCTAAATATTTGACCATTCATGTAATAACCTGTTTGTGCTCGGAACGGCTCTTGCCTTCTACCTACTTTTCCACTGTTTAATGTAGGTACACATCTTTTTTAGTTTACAACCTTCAAACCCACCTGTACAAATCCGCATTTCGGTTTGGTCAGTCGGCAGAGCCACACGAAGTATCCGAGTTGAACTATTATTCAGCTCGCCTAACCGATATAAACTTTACATAGATAATCATTCAAGATCAATGACCAGTCGTTATTTCGAGTAGGTCTATCTTTCGTGGGGAGTCAGAGACGGGTTGTGTGCGAATAGATCCTTCAGGATAGCATACATTTCTGCCAAAGTGAGCTCTTTTAGTCTGATTTGCACAATAGATCTCTATGAAATGATGCTTGATTCAGCTTCCGTCCTATGAATCTAACTTTACCTCGTTTTGAAAGTGTTCGGCGCTCGACGTCGATTACATCCTTATTGAAACGATATCAATTCTCGATGATCTGTCCGTTGGGCGAATTGTATACGAAACCCAAAACCCGGGTCTGAAAATTATTTGTCATAAAGCTTTTCGGCAGCGCCAATCCGGATTATAACTAAATGAGCAGTTATTCAACGGAGTTGCTTTCTGTGATCGAAATTCAGCATGAATTTCTTATAAGGGATTTTGGCCCATCGCGAATTAACCACTCCTCTTCGCCTACAACGTAACAGTTACTAGACATAATGAATACTCGAATATATAGTAAAAACCTTAGTATTGAGACCTCATCATAGACATTAGGGTTTATCTGATTTTTATACCGTTAACTTTTCGCCGTTATCATACCGATAATAGATATCAGGTACTTTGAAAAATAAATGTACTTGCTAGCTACAGGCACACACACACACACGCTCTATAATTAAAGCTCCTTTAGCCTTTATTTGAAGCTTCTACGGAGGTTCTTCTATGCTAGCATATCTTTGTCCATCGCATAAATATGATCGCTGACGCCAATATTTCCTGACGCTTTTAGAGATTTGGCTTAGTGCAACACTATTTCCTTCTGGGTAGTCTTGGTCCTTTGCAGGCCTATACGCTCCAAGCTAGTCCCAAAAATATTCATAACGTAATTAATAGCGCGTTAATATTGTACACTAATTATAGGCTGTATATTTTTACATGTACATTTTTTAAAAGAGTGAGTTAGGGTTATGAGCAAACGTCCTGTCTGGAATCGCTCGCGGTTTATGCTACTGAAAGAAACGTCTCTGTCCTTCAACTCCGTCTGGATTCGTCTGAGGTTGCATTGCAAGCAGTAAAATAAAAACCACAGGCATGTTGGCCTAAAACACTTCCACTCACAATCACGTCTAATGTATGTTGATCAACAACAGAATAGATACCTCGTAATCTCCAATGAGAGATCAAGCGCGATCTACAATTTCGCATTTTCGTTTCATATTAGTTCACATAGATTAGCCTAGTGCGATACTATATAGATACATATATTTGTATATATGTATCTATATAAGGTATAATATATACACTATATATATATATTAATAGGGTACGGGCCTAGTTAGAACAAGCAACTTTGTTTAAACAGGCGTAGAATAAAGTTGTTTGTCCTCATCGACATTGTTTCCTTAGCTCGTAGTTTTTGGACTTCCCTTTCGTTATAGAAAGCGACCATTATTGTGACCTTGCGTTTCTGGGTATCCTTAGGTACGATTTGGCATCCAGTCAAAAGTAATTCGGGCAAACTGATCCATAGGATAAAAGGCGCAGATAATGCTAGTAACACGATAAAAAATAAGAAACATTATACGAGATAGATCCCACAGAGTATATAACGTATCTAATCTAGGACCATCTTTGAACTATGATTGCCAGTTTTAGACCAATCGCAGATCGTATATGGCTTGTTTTTCTAGCGAGGCACATGAATAGAGTCTGCATATAT
>NW_019212993.1:110193-128118 GCF_002532875.2 Varroa jacobsoni | reverse complement strand
GTATAACAACAAGAAAAACGAAAACAAACATGATGTTCAAAAGCGACTTAAGATAAAAATTATAACTCATATGTGAAGGAGTCATTTAGACAACGAAGCTGAGAAAAAATGTCTGTCTTGCAACAGCATAGACTATATGACCGCGCAAACATCCTCGAAAGACATTAGTTTATGCTGCCTTATTCTTCATTATAGTGATGGTAAGATGTTTCAGATTTTGCAAACATGGGTTGACTTGGACTTTGAGTCTGGGATGACAAACGTTGGCAAAAAAATTACATCATTTGTCAGTTGCATTAAATAAGTGGTTTATAGGTCCTATGCTGCTCTATAAAAAAAAATCCACGGTAAATAGAGAAAGCACTTCCAATAGCAATTAATTGGCAATTAACCCCAGAATTGAATGGTGCTTCATTCCTAAGCATAGGTTCCGTCGTTTAGAAAAATGGCTGCCCATCAAGCCCCATCTTCCTCCAGCTACAATTTAGGATAATGGCGACACAATATGAGCAGCTGTCTGATATAGACATTAAAATCAATAGCCTTCCTAATAAAGTTTCCATCATTTCTATTAAAAAAATCTGCAAGATGAATCTTTATATAAAATACGTCCAAGTTGTCTTCATTAGGCAAATCATAGCTATACCTAACAACTATATTCACTTATACTTTTCTAAGCTCAGCTTTGGGTGCTTGTTGAGGAGAGCGCATGATGATCTAGAAACCACTAAATACAGTGAGACTTCGGTCTCTTTATTCGCAAATCTAACACGGATTTGTCACTGACTATTGATATAGTTAAGGACAGTTGAATTTGATCAGAAACGAACCATATTTTCAGGACAAAGCTTCGGGTTAAACCCTCTTGCGGGGGTTTCCCAAATTAAACCATATGCGCTATTGCAAAAAAATGTTGATAATCAAAGAACGACTACGTTTCTGTATAATCAGTAAAGCACCTTTGCTGTTCCATCCATTCGGCTTATGACGCTAGCCACTTAAATCATGTTGCGAGCCCTTGGGTAGCAGCGCCTTGTGAGCTCTAACGAACAGCTTCAAAAGTACCTCTAACAGTTGGAAAGGAACCTGCGTCTGGCAAAGGAGATGAACTGTAAAAGCAGAAAACACCGACATACCGCATGGATGTATGCGCGTTACTGCCCACCTTTCACTAAACTGGCTTATATTATTATATCTCCTCCCACATGGAAACCCCAACAATTTGTTACGGACAAGCAAGGCAGACTGTTCGTTGTTTCAAGTTCACAAAAAAACTGTCATTATAGAGTAGTTGAATTTTACCTATTGACACCTTCTATACTCTACGGATGTTTTCTATTCTATCCCGGAACCCTAAATATGGCTGTCTACAGCTTATTCAACTTACCGAAGGATAGCTGATTTGCAGGAATCAAATACGGGGTCTTTGTTTCATCTGGCCGACCCTGTGTTGGCTGGATGAGCTAAGTAACAAAAAAGTGAAAACTAACATTGATCTACGTGTATACTTAAGGTTAGTTAACATCTATCTACAGAAAGTGGTAAATGTTATACGAAGCTTCGTAGTAGAACATACAAAACTCGTACGGAAATCTCATAACGTCTTGCGCAAAAATTGTAAACCTCGAAAGTATACTAATTATGAAAAAGTGAATAGAACTTAACTTATCCATAAAATTTATTCCGCTGTGACAGAGAGCGCACGGTTGTGCACGTGCCAGTTCATGCTTACTTTATAAATAGGCCGAGATATTTATGGTGGGCGTTTGGATAATGTATGCAGGTTGAAAAACCCTCTACAGAGTATGTGAGCCGACGAAATGGACCCTGGTTTTCTAAGTACTTCACGTGCATACAGCACCAGCGTAAAAACAACAATTCGACTTTTGTTCGCAGTGTTTCAGCCAGTATTCTACGCTCGTAAGTCAAGAAAGCCCATCGTGCAGACTTACATCGCTGATTTTAAAGCTTGCCTCTGTAGACCGGATACGATGTTCGTGAAAAATAGATTACTGTCAATTTCGCCATAGACATCCTGCCGGCGAGGACTCGTTTTCATCGAGCGTTGATGATGATACCAACAAAAATAATCACATGGGTTAGATCCATGTTGTACCATATATGGATGTAGCTGCAGATTCGTGAGAATACCTTCAAGGGATCTCCTTCAAGGTACTACGGTTTTCGTCCATACATCATCAAAAATCTTATATGGTTACAAACCAAGATATGTTAACAGGTTTTCTATATAGAAAACTATCTACCTTCTATATTTTCTATATAGAAACGGTTCTCTATATAGCAAAATAGGCACAGGAAACTTCCCTCATCTTGAATCAAAGTAGGAGAAACAGTAACATGCATAAATTATGTTTAATTGTGTTTAAAGTACCACTTTAAACTATATTTAATTAGAGTTAAACTTTCATAGTTTTTGATCCCAGATTGTCTATACCTTTTAGTTTAGTAGGGTTGAGTTTTCAAGAAGCGTACTTGAAAAAAACATTCGAACTCTAGCTCTACTGTATAATGGTTATAACAAATGGACAACAATATGCCGTTTTTAGTCTCATAAATAATATACATATGAATGGAAAATACAGAACGTTGGCAAGGTTTACTTACTGAATAAATTACCTTAATTCAATATTTTCCGATGCTACTAAACAAAATAGCGATTTGTCAGCACAGCCGTCTAATTCGTAAAACCTTCGCAATCCTAGTTCGCAAATCCTAGTTTCTACTTCAACCCGTATGAGGAAGAGATTCTTCAGAAAAAGTGGGAAACCCATGACGGAATGAGCTAATTTTGAGTCTTCCGGTGATACTTTGCTGTGATACGCTTCTTGCCTATATTGAACATATAAAAAGAAACTGTTATCTGTTGAAAGTCATGTTGCACGACGTCGAATTGCGGTTCACTCCACAAATTCCGTTGGAACGACTTTGTTAGCCGATAATATTACCTGAACTTGTTCACGCGTACAGGATCACAGTGACACGAAAGAGGTTTTACATTTTATATAGGAACAGCTTGTTTTTGCATTACCTTCGATGCTAAAGCATGCAAAATGCAATGCAAACAGAAAGCTTGTAGTTAAGTAAGCTGGCAACAGATAGATATGAGCTCAGTTTAACGATCAGCTCTGCAGAGAACAGTTGCTAAACAGATGGATGACATGCGCAAGGTTTAGTGCTGGTTCCATGTTTTAAAATTAAATTGAGCATCGGTGTCGTAACGTCATGAATAGATGATTCAACAGGAATAACAACAGCTTTCCATTGATATCTGATGAAGCAAACCACGAGATGTTCGCATTCAAGCTCGTTTCGCCTACTCGCAGCGAGCCACATCAGCAAAACAATCTGGGAAAATGGGAGAACTGACAATTGTGAACAGAAAGACGGCCGACCCCCTTCATGACTTATGCTCCGAAAACCTTTGGCCTCTGAAGTCTGCTTAAAACTCTCTTGCGGTATGTTTAAACGTAAGTATGAAAACTTCAGGGAGGAGACCACCCTTCCTGTTGATTCAGATAAATCGATTAAGCATACGCAATATGACTAACTCTATCATTGTTGTTGCTTAAAGAGTGGTATGTTCAGATCCTAGCCGTTCTTCAAAACAGTGCAGTATATCTGGAAACTATTCGTATATAGGTATAGAGATCATAGGTTTTGAGAGATGTTCTCGCTTCTGTAAAATATGAAAACTGCAATGGTCTGTAGCAAGACGTACTTCCACGCCTCCAAGCGCATGAGGTTGGCGAAATTGAACCGAAGGGGTATGAAATATAAAGAGCAAACGCATACGTAAAATATCACTATGGCTGTACACTAGAAAATACATTTCCGCTGTGCGGAACGTCACTGTTTTTATAAAGACTGTATTGACATTGTGTTATAAGCTAGAAATTATACGCTTCATTCTTTGCGATACTACGTCTGGCGCGATACAGTGTCTTACCCTCAAGGTCATGTCATTTAGCAGACTCTAAACAAAGATGAATCATCATAAATATGTGTATTATTAAGATATAGAATACTAAAGACGGGAAATTACCAGCATATGGACGACTATCTAAATGTAGTTTAACGATTCATAAAAACCAGGTCACACTTTTATTAAACAACAACAACTGTTAACCCATTGACAATCTGTGGTCGCGCCATTTGCTACCTGGTCTTTACGCTCGAGTTATGGCTCGCCCTGAAAACGTAATAACTTGTGATATGTCCATGATATCTGCATCTGCCGTTTTTCAGTATCACCGTGTTATTTGTTCACTCCCCGTTGGAGGAAAGAGGTTCATGCTTTTGTCGAACATGACATAACATTCAATGTTCACGATGAAATCCGTTAAGAGGTCATGCTGTAGCATTTTATTTATTCATTTGAATTTACTAATTCAGTGCGACGTGCAGATATAAGAGAGGCTGACAATGATGCTCCACCAGGAAGATTCATCTTCACAGCCTGAGTGTAATACATTTTCTATCGTTGCGCAAAAAAATTACCATAGCGTACATCTGGCGGAGTGCTACATAAAAGAACACAGACCGTATGAAATAAAGGTAAGCGGACAAAGACCCAAACACTTTTCGATTAATCGCAGTCGTAGGCGAAATAAGACGTAACGGTAATACAGTACGTGCAGATTAAACTATTCTTAGGTCGTTCGGCATCAAGTGTGAAAGGCATGCGTTTTATGTGTCAAGACGACACTATTTCTCGACGTTGTGTTTTTGTATTTAAAATGCACTTGTGGTCTCTGAAATCTAGGGCCATTTACGCGAATGTTGTCGCTCAGCCTTTCAACAGGCGAATTGTCACGAGGCATGAACATTCAAAAATGCGCGCGCTTTACGAACGTTAGCTTTATGTTCAAATACAGCGGTGGAAATAGCTCGTCATATAAATTTGTTATTGTCGACCGCGCTTACACTCTGCGCAGGACATCGGACACGGGATCGATTACTAGCTGGCGTTACCATACGTTATTGGTGTGACTATAACTTGCCTTAGCTACCATCTATATGAGCCGCACACAGCCATATGATTATATAAGACGGCGCACAAGAGAGCAATCGTGGCGGTCAGCTGAATATAACCGACGATAAAAGACATGATAAAAGTTAAGCCCCGGTCAGTAGTTTGGGCGCCAGGATGCGACTAACCCTTCCATTGTCTACATCGTTGTATTCATTCCCGATTTCGGAACTTGTCTAACTCGTTAGAATAACTTACCAATCATTTACCTTATATTCGATGAAGCTTCCACCATTAGAAGTAACATGATCTGTTGGTTCAAAAAATTTCGGGAGGGAAATTTTCAACTCGAAAATAAGTTTAATAGAAGACCTACCGCGAAGCGAGTGTTGAGAGGTATCGAAGAAGCCGATCTATCTCAAAGCGCATGCGTGTTGGCGCTCAGTTTCGGTCTATGTGAAAATGCTTTGCTTGTTCTTCTCAGGCAAATTAACCAAATAAAAATATCAGGAAAAATGCCTGCCCCTTGATGATTTGAATGAGGGTCAAAAACAGAGGCCTAGAAACGCTTATTTCTTTTTACTCTAGCGCTGACTTGTAGTTAAGATAGATCCTCTATAATGATCGTCAACGACGGGCGAATAGCATTTAACCGGAAGGACAGTAATGCGTATGTTGTCCATTAGAGTTCCATGACTCCTGATTTTCTGACTACAGCTGAAGTGTACTACTAACTTGGGAGAAGTTTCATTAAGGACCCAAGTTTAATGGACAGAGACACTCGACCAGTGGCACCCGACAACTTCACCTCGCAGGCATCGCGATGGCGAAAATAAAAAAGTTTCTTTCTCATCCGTCATACGCGCTAGACATTGCTCACATTGATTATTACTTTTCCAAAATATTGATATCTTCGTAATAGGAAAAGTGCTCAAGCCTCGACATGAGGTAGAATCTACTTTCCGATACTTCATAGACTCGCGAAGCCTATACCTCTACAGCGACCAAATAAATTTAGGTTAGGTTAGGTAACAATGATGCATTTATCTATCGGAAATAAAATAACTCTACTTACGCAAAAAAGTTTGAAAAATTAAGGATAACCATGTCACGTTTACTGTGATCATGGGAACGTATTAAAAAATTATGCACGGAACTCCACTGGGGCCTGCAAGCGAGCATAGTGTCCAATCGCTATGAACCCTTTTGGAAGTAACCGCTCATACGATTTTTTTGGAAAGGGCCTTGATAACGGTAGTTTCGCAGCTAGAGATGGGTTGCTTTAGGGCTAATTCTCTACTTCTAAGATCAATGCAGTTAAGGCAAATGAAAAGCTTATAATTATCCATGATTCAACGGGTTGACCGCACTGTTTGTACCATGTTCCCTAAGGTTCTCTCCTAGGCTTCGCATGCCTTTTTTCAAGCCTCAATGTATATACTCAACTGTCTGGAAGCGCAGCAGCCGATATATGGCTATAAAGGATTCTTTGTGTGGAAGGTGAGAAATACGAGTTGGCCTCGCTATAAATGTGTATCGTGCAGCAACATTAGATTAAATACAAGAACATTTTTCCGGGAAAAGCCTGACGGCGTTCTGTTAACTAGAAATGTGTGATTTTGCATTATCTGTTTCAAAAACGATATTATACTATAAACAATTTCTTAGTCTTAGAATTTCTCTAGTTTTAGTAGAAAAAAAAAGCATCATTACTACTTTGTTGAAATAGTAGACCGATAGTTGCATTTTTATTTATTGAATTAACTGAATGTCGGCCACTCTGCCGATTAGCGATGTATATCAAAGACGCGCAATCCGTTTATGTATTTTTGTTATGAACTATAGATCAACGAACGCGCTCCTACAATTTTTCCTACAATTTTCACATCTATTCTTCCGATTCAAACACTTACCAAAGTGCTGTCTTGACCTTAACAACCTCACCGATAGGACCAAACGCCTATTCCTACTCGTCAAGTGATTCTTTCGTTCTGGGTCGTTATGATTTGATATCAGTTAGCAACGTGTGTCAGCCGCATCGCGTGAGTGGCCATGGCACGTGACAATGAGAGGCAATAGGCTGGAACTACGAGCACGAAGCTGATCGTGCCTATGCTACATGACAACACAAGACGATGTTTACGTCTATCTGTTCCGACTGGCGACCTGCTTGGATCGTACGCAACGTTCTACCGTTTTTAACCGTCACATGCACGGAATGGCACGTTATCGCAGGGAAGGTGTCGACTGCAGTTAACGAATGAAACTGGAGTTTGTTATTGTTGCGGTACTTGCTCGATGAGAACGCCTTGTAGACGATTCGATCAAACGTTGACAAGCACTGAGAATTATTTATACAGATAGATAGATAGATAGGGCTATCACTAGGCGCATTTATTGATAGCTTTCTACACGCGTGTTCCATCAACTAATTACTACTACGTTTATTAGCATGTTTCGATACGTAACGAAAAATTTATATCTATGTAAGCATTCTACGGCTATGCCAAATTTCATAACACAGACACATAGCCATTAGGAAATAAACTGTTTGAAACATAAGTGAGATTCGAGCGAAACGATTTAAATTAACGTAATGTGAAAAAATTAACAATTTTACATAATCTGCTTTAGAGGTGAAGCGTTTTCGTGTCTTAAACTTGACACAAAACCGTAGTTTTGCGGTAGCTTTATTCTAGGCTTCGTAGATGAGGTAAGTTTAGGTAGCTAAGCAGAATCCAGCGCGTAGGAAGTGGGATGTTTTGCGAGGTGCAATGCTGCGGCAACTTAAGTTAGTTACATGCATTGAAGTGCAATGCTTGAAAGGCAGTCTGAACAACCATTGGTTACATCTCACTGAAAGCGTAACTCAAGGTGTAGGCTTATTTGTAATTCGTCCCTAGAGTCGATTCAACCTCATGCCTGGGTCATCTCCTGATGATTTTATTGTGTTGGGCAGCACTTTTATTCAGCGAATCTCAGCCCACACTTGCGTCTTACATAGTTGCAGTTTCTAGTCTTTGACAGCCATTCTCGTTGCTTTTAATTAGAGTATCGGAAAGGTAGAGCTGACCCTTTTTTGGTTTGTTTAAATTTATTGCTCATACTGTTAGGAAGGAACAGTTGACAAACAGATGATTTTTGAATCATTCCCCCCCCCCCCCACACACACACACACGCGTTTAAATATAATCACCTGTTTGCCAAGACGTAATCGTCGAAGCATCCTTGTCCTGTTAGGCGTAGCTGGCGTCCAGCGGTGGGATAAGTGTGGAGACCTTTCGAGCCCTTGCGAAAGAAGGGATTTGCTTCGAATGCTGCATTTGCTAATGGAGGAGCACATTTCGATGATTCTGAAGTGGTGCAAAAATGCCGTAGATTTCTTCGAAATAATCAAAGATTTACTTTTTATAGGTAACAGTATTCTCATTTAATAGGTCATGTTAGCCACTAAAATAAAGCGCATCGTAAAAAAATACGGTCTACAAGTAGATCGCACTGAAAAGTTGTGTAGGCATCTGAAGTGTTTAGAGCCTGCTGATTTCGCGAAGCTCAACGATAGCTTCTTCTGTCTGCCTGACAAAACCGATGGAGGCTTTGCAATGATTGAGTTCTTCTGATTTCTTCATTTCAGATAATCCTCATGTATCTATACCCACTCGTTTCCCTGAGGCGTTTCTTGCTCCTTTGAGTCTCAAAAGAGCAACGTAGCCCATGTAAACGACACAAGAGGCCTGTTAAAACAAGTTGCCTCATCCCTACAAGGCCACTTTCTCAGGTCTATGTGGTAGATTAGGCTTTTTATAGACCTATCAAATAGACATTTTCTTCGTTTTAGAAATACAAACTTTTCGAGCGCACTGCGGATTTTTCCACGGATACCAAGTAGATATAGAATGGGATATATCGTAGGATTTTCTCGAAAGTCACAAGCAAATACGGCAGTTTAGCCTTGCGCTGGGGGCCTCCTACTTGTATTGTATAACAGAGCTGTAAAGTGGCGTCTACTGGAATTTAAGCTCAGTGACGTATATACATAAATACCCTAATGGTTGATAGCCGAAAATAGCATAACAGCCTTAGAAAACACAAAAGGGTCAACGCGACAGCTTCAGGGCCTTAGATACATTTATACTTTATCTTCTCGGTGTGATTTCTCTTTTACGTATGTAATTCACATATAGGAGGGCCATTGAGACCTTCTCCAGTTTAGCTGAACTTACCATGAACTTGTCGAGTCAGCTAACTTCGAACACACTACGTTTGAAGAGCACAACAGGTTGCACCGCTTCCTTAAAGGCCACGGCCCACTCAAATATCAAGCGGCACGTTGCTACTGATACTTGCAAAATAGTGCTTCCCCATATCTATCTGAGCGGACTGTGCTCTTTCTGGTTCCACAACCATTCGAGAGTATTCCACTCAAAGCAACGTGAATGAGAAATGAAAATTTGAAGTATTTCTATGTGTCCTAAAACAACCCGCTTCGTTTACGCAAGACCTCTGCTACCGTTATAACTATTCTGGTTGTTGTATATATCGCATGGGTGAGCACGCAAGGGTTTTTTTGCCTTGATGGTGAACCCTTTGTCATACGCCATGTAAACGACTTGGCAGGCAATGTCAATAGTATTCAAGTTTTGCGCCCAACTCGAACGAAATTCAGCCTATCGCGTGACACATATAAACATAAGCAGAGGCCAGGCTATTTCTTGTGTAACAGGAAATTGACGGTGACACATGCTTTCGCCAAAAATGCGATGACTTGGGTTTCACGTCTTTCTCTACCGGGGCGGTGATCAACTTTTGTGTTTGCGTCCAGTATGTCGACGAGTGGAGGACCAAAACTCAAGTAGCGTTGACGAACTTTTAAAACCCACCACCGCTTTCTGCAATCTTCTATAAGTCCCTCTGCGGTTCGCACAAGTAAACGCGACAAGACCACGTGAGCTAGCTCGAGTCAGAACGATTTCATCCAAGCGAAGTCTTCATCCAGTAGTTCTTAGGATTCACAGCACGTTTAGCTGTGATCAGCTGAATAGAGTTATATGCCCTGACAGTATATCCTCCAGTATTTGATGGATAGGTCATGAGTTAGTCCTTGTAAAGCAGTCTCAGAGGGAAGAAAATGCAATGCTTTTCAGATATCAACATTGTTGAATTGTCGGGTGTCGTTAGACAAGAAGATGGCTATGGAGGTCCTGTGTACCGTGACTTTCACCTGGATATTTTGAATAAGTGTCTCAAGTTTTGCGTCCGCTATTGTCTGGCCATCCTGCCAGAAAACAACGTCACTATTTCAATATTTTCTACGCGTCTATATGTTAAGAGCAGAAAAATTCGACAGAAGCGCGCGAGTCCCATTAGTACAGACCAAGTGTAGTATGTACTATATATCAACTAAATGCGATTAAGCTACCCTCCGGAGTTTAGCAGTCCGACATGCAAACATGTAGTACGTATGTCTATATATAATCATGTGGTACGTGAAAGGTCCCAAAGCTTAATATTACACACAGATTACCGTTGTCGAAACGAACACATTGCGTAATCTAAGAGACTGTAGTATATGAGGCCATATAACGTTCGCGTACATAAGGTAGTGACGAATTAACTTTCCTACGCAGGACTGACGTATACAAAGACCCGTCTCTACTGTGACTGCAGTACGTAAATTTTTTTTATTGTCACAGTCACCTCTCGAACGTGTTCCCTTGCACGGCAACACAGGGCCATCGAGTATTATTATGAGCCGACAGCGCATGCAGCATACGACGCCCATTGCTCATAGGTGGTTTTTAACAAACATCAGAAGTTTGTTAAGTTCAAATCATGCTGTGAGATATATCCTTATGAGCTTTCACTATTCAGAGTAATCTTTAGAACGATCGTTTCTATATCGATTATAGTCGATGTAGACGTTCTATCTTCGATGAGTTCGGTCAATAAGGCACCCTATCGAATCCACTATTTGGTTACGGTACGACCGTGCGCAATGAATTCACTTACAGTTTACCAACTCGGTGAAATTGCCCAAACGAGTCGATGCACATAGCTTATTCGCCATGTATCTCTCTGGATCCTACTATATGTAGAAAGATTTGACTGGTCTTCACCATACCCGGGACGATGGTTTCCCGTCACATTTTGTGGTCCAGGTCCAAAACCTGAGGTAGGCCCATGTTGTCTCGTGCGATATACCGAAGCGATCTCTTACGCCAGCATCGAACGTAAAATTATCAACGATACCACTGTTGTTGTTGATAATGTTATAGTATACCATAAACCATCTCCACTAGTTCTGTGTTTAAGTTGGCCAGCTATAAAGAGACGCTTCTATAAAGCGCTATCGTTACTGTCGATTTAGTAAGTATTCGGTGAATATGCAATTATAAGTTCAGAAGTAAGTAAATTATGGCACAGTTGACAGGCATAACATCATCGGAAAGTTATGCAGTACATAGTGCCAGTGTGATACAAAGACGAATCGTATTCCATAGACCTAAATGTAACGTGCAATAATGTGATTTTGTTTTTATATAATCTCATAGGTATGGGCATAATTCGAACGAGGGGCAAAAATTGTTTGTGTTCTTCCTTAGCTTTTGTATGGCATGGATGCACAAAATACTCAAAAGGTCACTAAATCCTGTGAGAGAGAAAGCCTCAACCTCTGATTTAAGGTAATTTTTTATCATTTCAATTGACATTTAACATATATACAATGCTAGATACCAAGTTATTATGTGTGTATAAATAGACGTATAGGTATGCTTATTAATACAATGCATAATCCTAGAATCCTTACAATACAGAAATCCAGGAACGTTGCAAATCACTGCCTTCCGGCTAGCTAGGGGTAGCATTACACCTTCTACATACATGCATTCCAAACCTTAAAAGCAGAACGGTGCAACGCGACATTTAATACAATAACCGCGTTTATGTTAATGTACGTGGAGAGATGCGGTCCTCGGCTTGCAATCTATATCAGTCCAACATTTTCAACGACCTCAGCCCCTCCACCAAGACGAGGTTCGTAGTCTAGTCTTCCTAAACCGCTTTTTCCTTTTACAGTCCTCAAGAGTATTCATCGACATTTTCATCGTCGTCTTCCTCCGTCGTGCAATAAAATCTCAGCTCGAACGTGACTCCAGCGTCGAGCTCCATACGTCCACCAGGCTGCTGTCCCACTACCGAGTCTACCTTGATCCGTAGCACAAGCAGTAGCAGTAGCGGGTAGTTTATTAGTCGTATGTACCGGACGCGCGGAGTGGATTTTTAGACCACATACCCGAGTAGGCGCTTCTACTCGACCGCCGTCGTCCTGGATCGTCGGCAGGGCCGGCAATAGCAATGGTTTCAACGGCGCCAGCAGGATCGGCTCAACAGGATCAACAACAACAACAACAATAATAATAATAAGCGCAGCAGCACAGCAGAAACGCGCACGCCTGGTTTCACTCGATCTGCGCACGTCGACTGGAATGAAATGATGACTCTCGTGATATCCTTGCCTCCTCCCCCACCTCTATCCCTCGCTGAACCTGTTTTACTTCATGTACTCGAGCCCTTACAGTCGCGCTTGTTCCATTTCCTAGAGACGGAAGTGTTAGACGTCATAGTATCATAGCGAACGTGTGGATACGAGGTCAACGTATTCAGCCGACGTCTACATCTAATAGCTAGCCTCGTAATCCGGCAGGTAGCGAGACGTTTGCGGAACTGCTTAATCACCATCGTTGCTCTGATGGACGGTATGAACCAACTAGCTTATACGATTTCCATTTAATGTGGCTGACGCTCCCGCTAACACTGGCGCACTCAATGCCGCTGCCTGTCTCCGCCGGTTCTACAAGCACCACAATACGCGACGACGGTACGAGTAGCTGAGATACGATGTATAATAGAGTTGAGTGCACTGCATATAGGTTCCTTTTGAATGTGGGTGCTTGCGTCTGCTGCTTAGCAACATGGTCAATCGGTGCTTGCTTATTCATCTGCCTGTCTTGTGGTGCCAGGGGGCTAAAGTAGCAGTAATTTTCGTTCATCTATTATTGCTATTTATGTTTATGATTACAGCGTTGATCCAGCTGTTGTTGCCATTATTGTTTCTTTTACTCCTATTCCCCTTACGTTTGTAAGGCTCAAACTTAGAAGTGAAGCTAGTAAAAGTGGATCTGTGGGCCCGGAACGAATGGCAGGCAGCACAACGGGAGTGTCAACATAGACATAGATCGGCGTTCTTTGTTAAAGCTTTATACGTTTGCGCCGACTGATGGTTTGGGACGTTCCGAGATTTCCCCACAGACCAATACACACACAAGGACAGACGCGCCCGTCTTTAGAAAATCCGCTCAGATTGTATATGCTCGAATGGAATATTGGTAATCAGTAAGTTCAAAACTACACTCGCAACTTCATATAGAATATCTTACGATCTGTTATAGGATATCCACTCAACATTTGTTCGTCTAGCTGTTTCCTTGTCATTAGAACGTTGCGTATGTCTGCCTATTCTACCATTGGTGGACCCCATTACACAAATTTGACTTAGCCCAAGTTATGTGCTATAGCCTAGCTTATGATTACTGCCGACTTAATGCTTTAACCCACTGATAAATCAGTACTTGTAAAACAATGTCTATGAAAGGGAACTTAGTCACACCATACGAATTAAATCATACCATACGATGGAGAGGTAGCAGCAATACGTTCTAGTCTGTTTGCGCTTAACCGTTGCTAGGTTAGGTGGAAACATGCAGGCAAAGATACCAGCCCTGCCTAAAAGCAGAAATTTTCACTTGACACTGCAGATTGGATCCGAAAAGCACGATTAACTGCACCGTGCGTTCGAAACCATGTGCCTCATTCGCCTCCCTTCGCTGTTTTTGCGATGGCTAACATCTCGCCAACAAAACCCTTTGAATTTTCCTTTAGGAAGACTTCGTAAAGAAATTGAGATATATTTTCTTTCTAGTTAAATTACTCTCATGTGACCACGTTGAACATCGAGCTCTCTTTGTATCGCTCTTTGTCGGGTTCCCTCTCCTCCCACGCGTTTTTTTACGTGTGTTTTTACAATAGGGTACATATCTTTCGAAGGTAGCGAGCATGAAAGAACAGTTTGATTTCATTACTTCTAGAAGTGATCGTGGTTGGCCTAATTCGTTAAGGTATCGTCGCTGCTTCCGGCAAGCCAATAGTCGTTATTCATTCAGAATAGTGCTCACTAATAATAACATTACTGAACTGAGTCTCTATGTCGTTCTCCTTTTATGCGGAGGAACTCAAGATATGCTGTACCTTGAATAAATAGCTAAATTTTTACCTTGAAATCAAACTCATATCATAGGCGATCAATTAGTCCCGGCCCGCTGGACATCAAATGGCCGTTTAACTGAAGCCACGAAATTGTTGTTTATTAGAAGGGGCATGTATTTGTTTTGTTAGACCTCTACTCAAACTCTATACGGCTCCCCTATCGACAATACAATGTGAGGTCTGCATTTTTATAAGCTTAGACTTCCCGTACTCTAATCATTGTAGCAGAAGTCAGACCACACTAGATATGGACGTAAGCGTAAGATCTACTATATTGTACACGGATAATGCGTTTACTCCTCGAAGATGTGTAGCAAGCCAGATATGCCACACGAAATAAAAAGAAATAAAAGCACTAAGCGAAACATTTCTGCGACGTCCCTCATGCGTCCTCGCTTATTTTCCAGATCATCATTCCGTGTCCTTACCATTATCGAGTCTGTAAACGAGCAAAGTAGAGAAAAATCCAACTAACTGCCCAGTGCCAACGGAAATACGTTCCAATATCCTAGAAAGAAAGGCATACTGCCTCATCTGGGCTTACACAGTTCTTTTATTTTTAAGCATCCCTCTGTGTAGTTTTCGCCTCTAGCTAATCATGGCTACAAACAAACTTTGCAACCATATCCACAGCGGGCACAATCAGCGCAAGTATAAGGAAGTGTGCGACAGAGATGCAATAACGTATGTGGCGCCGCGGATAAGCAACCTTGAACCAAGTGCTATCTTAAAAGCGGAATTTTTGACGCGAACCCATATGTCGTTTCTATTCGGCCACAGTACAACCCACCGCCTTCTAGCCGCGTTGCAGCCGTTAGCCGTGAGCTGCGTTTAGCGACTCCAACCATATATGAGTACTCAGTTTGGCCGAAACTACACAGCGGCCACGGCCCTCTCACTATCGTTAGCTTTAAAACGTCCATCCGTACACTCTCCTCTATAGTCCTGTTAGAGAACTCGCCGAAAGCTGCTGCTGCTGCTGCTATCGATACGTTCGTTTCTTGTACCCTACCTGTTTGACGACCTTGTACTCTCTGGTTTGTCTTGGGTAGCACAGTTGGCGGACCTCAGGTGAACATGCAGCACGCTTTCGGCTTGCCTTCGCCGTACACCCACCTGGTGTTTCAAGCAGAGTTTATTTTCGTTCCCCTAACCTTCCACCATAGGACCACGCGTAGAAACCAGACATTCGTAGCAGCTCGTAGGGTCCCAATTCGACTTGATCCCCGCCCTCCTTCTCCGTGACGACAACATAGCAGTAGCAGTAATAGCTGCTAGTGATGATGGTGGTAGCAGCAGAGGCAATAGCAGTAGCGGCTGCCTTCGTCCTTTCACCCCCGACGGCGCTGCGCGAGTGTGAGGGGGCCGCGCGGGCTGAACGGATCTGTCGACCTTCGTCGTCCGCTATCAGCCGGTAGCCTAGTGGGGTTCGGTGGTAATAGCGACAATGGCGATGGACGTGGCAGCAGAGGGCGCAGCAGAATAGGCAGCCGTCGTTGTCCTTGTAAGGAAGGGGGAAACCCTCCGAGAGAAGGTAATGTTCTGGTGCGTATCTGACGTCTTTACGTCCCTTTCCTATTTGCTCCCCCTCTCCCGCATTATCTTCACCGTCCCGAACTGCACCGCCGCATTGGAGACCGGAGGCCCACGCATCAGCACCAGCGCTATCCATATCCACTGCTACCAGCAACATTGCTATTCGCCGTCTTCCCTATTGGCCTAGCTTAAGAAATAGAAGAAATAAAATAGAAAGAAAAGAAAGACGCAAACGGACAAGAAGCACTAGGCCACGCCGAAGACATTACGCGGTAACGACAAGTTCAGATGCATAGGCGTTGGCGGCGTTGATCAGAACTTGTCGGGGTAGAAAACAACGGGTGATAAAGTTTGACTCGAATTTATTTCGAGTGTTTATAAGAACTTGCTCGCGGTGGTTAGAGACGAGAACGGTATCGGTTGCGAATCCAGTTTAACTTTGCCGTACTATCAGCAATTAGAGGGCGACTTGTCGACGGACAAAAACAATCATTTAACCTAGCACAGAGTGGACCTTTCAACGAGGAAGAAACACCCTAAACAAACTGTTCTAATAATCGAATCATCTTGGTCATCATAGCGGACCTCAGTGATTTCTAATACATATACACAGATACACATATCGTGAACGAGTCTGTAGCAGGAAAATAGTGAAAATCCAAAACAACTCGTTCTTCATCAGGTTCGGTTGAACTAGGTGACTGTACGAAACACTTTATCAAGCACCTGTGGTCATTGGCTACAACTCATCAGTGCTTCAACCACCACAACAACAACAAAGAGAAGGCCAGCAGACAAGGTAAGTCGAGCCTTTAAATTGGATGCAGCGTGTATGTGCCATAGTAGACAATGAACAAGTACATTATGAGTCGCTCTTGTAATTGAGAAGTAGCCAAAATAAGCGACGGATACTGCTTAGAAGCTGTATAATCGGAGCAAAAATCGATCACAGGTGGTGGTATCTTCCTTGGGAGTCATAAGCAAAGAAAACATAACATAGGTAAGTTCTGGTCTCATCAGATATGGGTCCTTTGAAGATTTGACACGAAGGCGTGAGAATCATTCAAATCCAGTCTCGACGTCAATAGTGATAGTTTCAACGACAGCTTAAATCGGTGTGAAAAGTTTTTCAAGACGACATAAAGATGGCGGTGAGAAGACCCAGTCAAGTCGAAGATTACGCTGATATTAGTTGAACATTAATATCTAAATTGAAGCCAACTCGGAGCCAAATCCGATGGGCAAAAGTTCCTCTATCCTGTCGTTATTGTTGTTTCGCTTAGAGAAACCTCGGACGTCACGATGCCTACTCATAACACAAACGAACTTTTGCCCACAAGGTGCACATCAGCCGAGCAAGTACAACTCGAATCCTAAATAATTCGGGCTCAAAGTTTTCCTCCGAGTTAAATTAAATTGGTGTTTACCTCCAAATTGACATGCTGTCACAGTAAATTGATTTCGTGTTTATCTCGATCCTGTCTTCAGTGAACGACAAATACAGCTGTTTCATTCGTGGATTAGCTAGTTTCTCTAACCGTTTGTGATTCCGGATTTTCATTTTGTTGCCGACAGATGGCGACCAATGCCTTTAATTAAACCATGTTTAAACTGACCGGAAAAACAATGATTGGGTAACATTTTTATAGACCATAAACTTTATTGCATAAGTTAACAAGACATATGTCTACAATCGTAACGTAAAGGGCTCGTGTGTTTCTTCCTTTGTACGTTATATCAGCCTGTTAAAATTATCAGCATGCGTTAATTATTATAGCAAACAAATAACTAGACAAACCAGACCATTATGCAATTAAAGGAAAAAAGAATTGATCGTAGCTGTATGATGTCATTGATACCCATCAAGGCAAACTTAGCCAGGCCGATTTGGGACGCTGTTTGATTTGAAACGATCAGCTAGGCCGATAGGCGCAGACATTATTTGTCTCGATTCGAGCGTATGTGAGGCGTCAGAGGTAATTTATTTATTACGTACTTATTCTATTTACCGTATACTATATATATATATATATATATATATATATATATATATATATATATATATAAAATCGAAT
>NW_019212993.1:77919-110093 GCF_002532875.2 Varroa jacobsoni | reverse complement strand
AAATCGAATAAACATATTCAATTGGCGAAATATTCAGCCTTAAAAACACCGCGTGTATAGACTAGATATATCGCTAATTATTTTGATATTTACGTGCTGCGAGGTGAACGCTTAAGTATGATGGACTAAAATTGATTTCTGTAGTTGATCTGGACAAAATATGCCCTGCTCTAACGGTTCAGCGTAGGATGAAGTTCACAGGCTCGTAGAACGTAGAAACATGCTATTTTTTCCTCGTCTTTGCCTACCCGCCTCTAACTAATAGAAGAGGATAAACATATGTCACAAAAATACCCGAGCTGATTTTGTCAGATTAGCTGTTAGGGTGATTAGCAGGTGATGATTTTCTATCATGATAATATTACCGTTGATTTTTTCATTGGTTAAGCTGTACGCAGCCGTCCATTGTTGCTACCTGGTTTAAAACAGGTATTGATCCTAATATAACTATGGTTGGTGCATTAGGCAGCGCTTGACGGTAGCGGGAATAATTTTCACCGTAGGGTAAGCTGTTTGCCTACTATAATTAAACATTGGAAAGACATTAAAGGCTTCATGACGCTGAGCGACTCCACTGTGATAGATACCATTGCGGATCAGACTGTCAGAAAGGAGACCTGGCAAGCTTCTATTGAATTCGATTCTGAGGCTATACGCTTAAGGTATATGAACTTTATGATACATTCAACAACTGGCGCTTTCAATCCACTTGGCTTGATATTTGGAGTTTAATTTTTATGTGTCTATTGTTATTAAGGTAGTCAACTTAAAACTCTTTTTTATTTCGATCCAAGTTAAATGCGGCGCGATCTGGGCATAATTTTTAGGTTTACAGCTTGCCCTCTGCGGGCATAGAAGCCTAAAAGGTACACCATTTATTTAACTGACTCACGCGCCCTATTCTTGGCTTAAGAGTCATGATTTGCAAGGTGCTTGTGCACGTTCAATAAGCTACGACATATTTATTATATATATTTCATATTAGAGATGAAATTCGATGGCGCTAAGAAGTAAATGTTACATTATAAAAAAAATAACACTTAATTTAGGACGGGCTTCGTATGACAAAAAAGGTCTAGCTCGTTGCCCAAAGGACGCGTTCGCAATCGCACACAGCCTGTTCGATTGTTTTTATACGTGTCATATTTTTTCAGCTTTTACTTTAGCGCACCACATACACATATCGTCTAGCTATTTACATGGATGTCCTTATCGATTTGCCTTCTACGTACCAGGCTCCCTTCTCACCTTTACGTGCTGCTTTACTTGACAATGTTTCGTTAACATTTTCAGCTCTTATCCTCAGGTAGGCTCATCTGCATAGCGAGTAAACGATGTTTGCCGACAGGCTTAACTTCTTACGACTCTTTAACGTGCTATGACAACCGCATCGCCTAGGGCTTCGTTCAGCCCAACTTGAGTTGCTTCTCTAGCTAGGCCCGACCCACTAATCCCGTATCTACTTAGCTGGTTGCGACACTTATTTCGGTGTCATTTTAGACTAGCTGCCGCATCGTAACTTTATAGGCTAGAAGGCCAGCCAGTCCTGGAGCTGAGTTTATCATAATAAAAGAATAATGGTAAATGCGTTAAGCTGTGCGCAGTTATTTAGCAACCAAATTACGTTCGGCCGCTTAAGGCTGTGGAACGCAGAGACTCGAAATTTTCTTCTATAAAGTAACGACACGTAGAAAGCACAAAAACACAAATTCCAATTTAATAGTTTCGGTTATTTGTAGGAGCTGTAGCGTCATACGGCATACTGGGAAGATCGTTTACATAGTTTGTCTTCTATATTCTACAGGCTATGTTCCTTCTTCTGGTACGAGCACTGACACATCTCTAAAATTATTGGATTCGAAATTATTATAATCAATCTTTCTAAAGCGCTCTATATTTATACCTCGACTATCATACAAAATGCCTGGAATAAGGTCAACGTTATCAGCAGCTACCAGACTTTGTATTAAAAAATATCGAAAATGCAGCCTTAGAAGCTTGTAGAAGATTGTTCAAGTTAGACATGTTCTATTTTAGGCTATTGTAATGGAAATATTAAAACTTGTTCCGTATCTCAAAATGAAGCAGTCACATAAATTATTACCGCATTTATTCAATAGTAGAACGATGATTTTCGAATGAAGAGTAAGGTTGTGCTTCACTTTGTGTTGTTGATGGTAGATAGCAGTGGGGAAAGAGCTGGTCTTTCAAATAATCCACTTGTATCAGTGGCCTAGTTTCTAGATAACCGAAACGTTTCCAGTAGCATTCAGTTGCTCGTTCTCAATAAAAGAAGCTTTCTAATGAACAATTGTATCTTGATATCTTTTATATGAGACGTTGTGATAAAAATGTCCCGGTTTCATTTCCGGTCAACAACACGCTCTAATTTTATGACGCGGTTTTTGCATTACCCCGCTATTTCTCTATATTTTGAATTGAGACAGAATATCCTAATCAGGTAAATACGACGAGTTTCTGGCTCAAATGATGTTGCCGAGTCGTCCAACGACACCTTTAGCGCATGGGATGTGCAACAAAAGTTGAGCACACCGGAACCTTCAGAATAAACTATTGTCCTTTTTTGGCTTTTTACACACACACACACACACACACACACACACACACACACACACACACACACACACACACACACACACACGTATACATACGCAAAGCGCACCTTTGTCCTGTTTATTAATGATAGAGCAGCATAGACTTATATTTATGTTGGTCAACGACGTGTGTTGAAGAAACTGGCCATAAAACTGCAAAGTTACATAATATGAGGCATAGGTATAGATAGGCAAATTGGGGGGGGGGGGGGGGTAAACGTTTCGATTTGAGAGTTGCCTGCTTTTTTTCCCCTTTATTATATGCTTTTAATATATTTCAGATACCTGGTACTTAAAAAGTGTAAAATGAATGTTCTTATCTCGCCCTGTGTGTTTATTGATTTGTACAATTTAAGTAAATAAACTTAGTACTATCATTATTGATTATATAATATAAGCGTGTTCATATTATATTGTAGAATCGTATCACAATTAGGATATTACTGTGCCGCTGATACGGACATAATGGAAGCGAAAAAAAAAAAAAATTGTTTACTCGCTATTACTATTACAATAGTCCTACCATGCCCATATGTCGTGCTGTTACTGGCCGAGTGAGTAGGGAGATTTGCGAGAGAAGATTAACTCTTCGCATTCAAGGACCGTTGCGGGGCATGGTTGTGCTTAAAGTTAAAAGAAAAAGTTAGTATGTCGCTAAGTTTCTATGTTTTCTTTTTCCGTAATAATTTATCTTTTGGTGAAAACTCTTCTGACAACTCAATTCTACCTGCCACATATGCGATGCGTTGCTAATTGGTACCGATGACATCGCATGCGTATTACTTTTAGAGCTCAAATTAGCGATGTTTCCATTTATTCTGAAGGAGAATTTCGGATTAGGCAATTTTTCGAACTGTTTCTATACATCAATGTTAAGCTATTAAGTTGCCGTCTCATGGGCACAATTTAGCGGCTCGTCATGACGCAAACATGGCGGCTCGGTTGTTGTTGTGTATTTTCGCCTAAACTTGGGTAAAGACAGCTATACCTTAATTAAGTCTCGACTATACCGTTGGTAACGAAATAGCGGAATTTCGTTTGTTAGCGTCGTGCAAAAAAGAGTCAAACATTATTGCAAAGGAGAGACGATAGTAAGCCTTTGTTGTTTGCTTCAATTGAGCTAAGCAGGTCGTTAACACTAAATTGTACAGTAGACGATATCCTTGTTATTGTCCTGAACATTGTCTAGAATCCTCCCTCAAATACTTCTCCAGGACAGAAAATTTTGTTATGAAACAGCAATCCCGGGTCTGTCAATGTTGTCTGAGTTTCTGCCTTGCAACGCTATCCTCTAAGCCCTTCTTATTTTAACGAATGAACTACATTGCCCCTGTGTCTCCTACTCCAGTTCGTTGTTCCTATCGTCTGCGTCTCCTCTGTCCGTGTTCTATGTAGGAAGCAGCAATACTACAACGCCAATTAACCAACCATAGCGGCAACGACGACGTGAACATCAACAACTTAATTGCGACGCTGAACCTGGTGTCGTATAAAGCTCACAGGCATTACTGTGACAGTAGACTTAAGGCTTGTAAATAGCTGGCCTATTTGTCCTTTTGTTTATTTTAGTAGGGTCACACTAAAGTGTAGGGTTACGCTAAAGAAACGTCTAGCTACACGTTGTTACGACCTTGCGAGCCATCGGCTGAGAGCACGGAACCGCACACAAATAAAGTACAAAAGCCAACCTATTTAGGCCGACCCACTCTAGCTAAGCGGTGAAAAGAATCTAATCATTGTAATCTTCCAAGCGCCATAGCAAGTACCGTTCACGAGGAAGACACCTTCTTCATAAGACACACATAGACGCACATGAAGTCTCTCTTGCGTCATCCTTCTGTTTGTTGCCGATCCGCTTCGCTGAACACTACTCTTAAGTTCTACGTTTAGTTCCAGACAATACTATGCCATGTCGCGCTGGGCTGTCCTTGTGCTGAAGACATGGCTAACCAACGAGCGATCAGGATAGCACGAAACAGAGTAATGTGTGTGCGTGTATGCGCAGATCTACCGAGTAGCGGCAGTTGTGCAGCTAGTTTTCCCCTTCTCCATATTTTTCCATATTCCATCCCTGCTGTATCGCTTCTGAAATGGCTATACGAGAAGCAGGTAGGCAACTGCCGACAGCATGTGGCCTTCCCAAGTGGCTCCCCAAGGATAAGGGCCAGAAAAATGTAGATGCGTGAGTCCATGTACACGTCACATATAGCTGCTACTGCTGCTGGGACAGCAGCAGTGGCGATAGCAGCTGATGTTATGACTGCCCGTACAACTTCAGCTGACCGCTTTCAAGGTCCCGTCATAAGAGTAAATGCCGTCTCCGTCTTCTGTGGCTTGTGGTCGCCATTTGTTCTCTTGTCTTGACGAGGGTGAAGACAAAGAATGCCTAAGGAGGATTACTAGTAAGAAAGCTGAAACGAGATGAATGCTTAAGGTAGCTAAAGGAGACAGAAATGGACATACTCTACCATTGTCCTCGTATCTTTTGCTGATATGATATAGTGGTCCCTTGTGGATGATGAAGAACAGTACACATGTAGAGCAAGCGGTAGACGGAGAATAAAAATGATAAGATAAGACTGAAGAATGAAGTTGAATAAATAATAGTAAAGGAGTTCCGAAAGATCTTCCCCTATTTCATATTCTGGTATTTCCCTTGTACTAGCACTATGCATACAGTGCTAGTTGTTGCCAGGTATGTAATGGGCTAATTGTGCTTCTTGAAGGAAAGCTATATTTTCCGTTATTTTTGGGCTGGGACACACTTCGGGGCGTTGTGTAGTCTAATATGTAAGTATTTTGTCTGTGTCTGCGTTCGCGTACATTAGTGACACCGACACGCCAACGAGACGCTTCGTGCTCGTAGACGCGCATAGACGTTACAAAGCTGTATAAACGTCACATATTTTTTAGTTGTTACGCAAAGCTCTGGATGCACAAGCAAAAAGTTAGTAAGTACTAAATCAATAACATTTCGAGATTTTGTCCTGCATGAGAGCTAGCGAACAGGCAACGAATGCGCAAAAACGCCTTCCATCAATAGCAATGCTTTTTTATTTTATATTTGATTATTATTTATTTTGCTATCCAAAAACCGCTATACAGAGAGTCGCTGAATTCGTTTCTGATGATGAATTTTCTTGGACTGATAACTGGAAAAACAGATATAACGCGTTCTATATTTAGCTCCGAACTTAGACTTGAGTTTTATAAACGCAAAATGTCTACCGTTATCGGGGAACGCTCTGGCGTATTCGAGATATGTATAGGGCAAGTATTATAGCAAATAATTTTTCAGCTACATAGATGTCCTATGCTAGATAGAATGTTCAGCCCAACAGATGTAAAATAGCAAAGTTCCACCTATAAATTTATGTTAGCACTTCATGAAGCTAGACCGTTCGGAAATCGCGGCGCAGTCCATCGAACGCGCATGATACAAACGTGGTTGGTATCAAAAATTGTCAGCGAGCGTTCTCCATTAACATCAATGGCTTTCTGGTAGACCGTTCGGCGAAATAAGCTCAGGGCAGCTATTACTGAGAAAACAGATGCAATATCGTCACTATGGCCGTCTTTTCGGAGGATCGAGTATTTTTTTGTTCATACAGTATCTATGGCCAACCAATCGCCCAATCAGAACTACTCGCGTCTCCATAAGCGGTAGACCTGTTAGGGTAATTGCCTTTAGCTTTATTGTGTCGTTGGTCATTGGGTCCAGCGAGCAGACCCGAGCACAAATGTGTCTCATGTGGCGCCTGTTGGCTTAATATTCATGAGTAACTTGAATAGCAGACGCATGGATAATATGGACGCTTAGTAGTAACAACCAGCGCTTTCCATGTTAGGTGTTCGGGCTGCGAGTCATCGTAGGTACGAAATTTTTATTTTCCCGAAAGAAGCTCTATTGAACAAATTTTTTCTTAGGCTAGATTAAATAGAGTGGAGTTCATTGTTTTACCGCTAACATCTCTACTTGTTATACTCGCACGGGCCAGTCTGTATCGACGACGGAACTGTGTTAGTATCGCACGGCCAACTTGCCAGTGTTATTTTATGTATGTATATATATTGTCAGTTGGTGATGTTTGAGTGCTATCTGCTAGCAAAGCCTGCTGTTTCTATAGTTAGTCGTTATTAAATATGGCAGGTTAGATGTCGACCAGGCGAACTAGAAAGGAATATTACGAAAAGCGCGACGCTTGAAACGCAGATACAACAAACTTACGCACTCCTACCCACCGGTCACATCGAACGTAGCGTTCGGACAATGAGAAGCTAATTTATATAACCGTTCGTTTCTCAATATCTGCCTCAACGATTTTTTCGTCGGCCATTTTATTTACCCTCGGTTATAACACCTCCAACCAAGGCGTTAAAAGGGCATCTCATCTGTGATGTTGATGTCGTAGAAAATAGTTTCCTCCTTATAAATACATTACAGAAGAAAAGCAATCATGTCGACTATCGACCTTTATACCATTACTCAGAAATTACGTCTAGTCCAGGATGACAAATAAAAGTATCTACGGCGTCCATGTAAATATAAAGCTTGTAGTAAGCCACTGCTATGACGTAGAGAAGGCGAAAATCGAATTTGGCATTAAGTCCTGTTTTCCTGCCTTGGCCGCAGCAGGCCTCAACAGTCTCGTAATATTAGATACGTATCAACAAATCAGTCGTATTATAGGGCAAAAAAAATTGAATGCACTCCCGCGTCTATATTTATTGACGTGCACCATATAACAAGTGCGATCAAGTAAGGAAGGTGCTTGATGGTAGTAGTTAGGCATGCGTAATGAAAACTTAGATGAGCAAATCCTTTACTTCGGCCCCAATCTTGCTACAGAAGAAAGATTTAGGAGAGAAATGGGAGTGTGTATATAATAGAATAATAATAACACTAAAATCTAGGTCAATCTCTGTTTATTTATAATAGCAACGTTGTTGTCCTTGTATCGATCGCGTCGTCAACAGTGCAACATTTTTGTTGGTGGTTCGTGGCGGTCCAGGCCCACGAGCCTATGTTGATTTCGAAGCCTTTGGAAGTTAGGTAACCAAACCAGAGCGCTGCATTGTTGTCAGCAGTATATATATATATCTATTTATGTATGAACTAGAGGTTGTATATGTATGTCAGTAAGATCGACATGGTCGACGAACTAATACTCTATAATTGAAGATACCTTAAAATTATACTGGTCATGTTCGTAACTTACTACCCAGTATCAAATTATTTTTCGCGTCTTACGAGCAGTTTGTTGTAGTGCAGAAATTTCACAGAGAAGTTCAAACAATAGTAGTTTCACTACCTTCGAATTTTAATGGAAATCCTAAAGGATTTTTACCACGTTGCTCTCTTATTGGTATTCAAGAATGGAATTTGCCCGACTGTCATATAGGCTCGGTGGACGACCACCCATTTTTGTCGATAAGGACATCAGATCTGCGATCCTGGAATTAAGGTACCGTTTGGTTAAAAGAATTGAGCTCTTTACGCTGAGTGAACGTTAGACAGCTCTACGATCAGCATATATAAAATGGATTTTGTGGGATCTTCTTGTATGCGCTGTTCGTCTGCTCGTGAAAGTTTTTACTCAGATCTACTGTACTTCTAGTTTATTTAAGTATCAGCTGCGTATACTGCTAGTACGATTTGCACCTTTCCTTTTATTATATGAGTACTTCTTAACCGAACCAGGCTCTTATAAAAAGCGCGTCACTCCCGACAACTTTAATGACGTTTTTACTCAAAAAGACAGATAGAATGAGACTAAACGGACAACTTGGATAATGATCATTGAATGCTCAGCACATCTTCTCTATACACCTGCAAGCATAGTTGACCTACTAGCGGAAACTATAGAAACTAATACAAATCCTTGCTCTGATACGGGAATAAAAACGGATTGCTTTGCCGACAGTGTCGCCATGAATCCGACCTATCGTGAGCACTACCCCCCCCCCCCCCCATGTTCCATGAGTTTCCCATCATTTGTCTTCTGTAAAAAGAGGCATATGGAATGACAGACAGAGACATCTATTTTTCTACACTTTGTTCCTCATTTTTAGATCCTTCATCAATTGCCGCCTATTCATTGCCTCGCGTTTACGGTTCGTTTTCACGCTTTTTTCGTTCTATCCGAAAGGATCAACAACCGTCAGAGCGTCCCAAGTTTGCGTTTCGTCTTTACTCGTTAAGCTTTGCCTAGCATGACAACAAGGAGCCGAAGCGCTAAGTTGAGAGGGAGAGAGCCGTCGGCCAGGAGCCTAATTATCTTTAAGGACAAGTGGCTGAGGGGTGCTAGCACTGCGAAACGACCAAAGGGCCTTACTAGCCCATCTATGAACAGACAGCGAATGAACTGAAAAACGGAACAAGGGAGGAGACAATTCCAAAGAAGACAAATCACGCATTGAGAGACGCGGGACTGATGAAAATAGATATGATAGCACTAGCAATACTAGATCCAGGTACGTTTTTTGTTATTACTATTCATCGTGTGGCCTCGCTGACTCGCATAGACGAGGATATTTTTAGAATGATACACTCTATACATTGGTGCCACTGCTACGGCGAGGACGTAGTTAACGCGAATGAGATGACGGGGCTCGGTGCCTCTACCATAATAAAAATTCATGAAAGGAGATAAACAATTAAAAAACATCATAGGTAATGCTGCTGTTGACTCGTTATTATTTTCCTCGGTGACATCATTTTTCTGACTGTTTTTCCGGCTGTTGCCTTTGTTAGAGCCCAATCCGCCGCCGATCTAGATATTCAATTATTTTCGGAACTATTTCTACGTCGTTTGTTGTCATTCCTTTGAGCTCTCGTCAGGTGCTTAAATTTCAAATGAAACTCTTGTTATTGTAAAACCGCACTGTCGCGTACCGCATCCATTGCTGTCGTCTCATCAGGACGGTCACTACTGCACGTGGATCGTCACCTGCTGTCCTTAAGAAAGAAACTGTTCGTTTAGGCACCTGTTATTTGGAAACTAGCTCATTGGCAAACGTTTAATAAAAATGACTACTATAAATCAGGCACAATATACGCATGTATCTGTAATAGGAGAAACCTTGTACGAAGACTGTACGACATACTGCTAATAAATTTATTTCGCCGTATTGTTCTAAATGGGCAGGTACAGTGGTTGACTCATCGGTACCTCATTACATGAGAACAAGCTTGTATGAGCGCACGAGTATGGCGCTAACGGCATGGCACGAAAATAATAATAATCGTCCTTGGTCTTATGGCGAAGAGGATTTATGTAGTCGGTTATGGCTGTAGGCCCAGTTGTCAAATGCATTAATAATTAAATAATTGACATCTATACAGAATACTGAACCAATATTACGAACAGATGTATCAGCACGCGCTTGTTATCCCGGATTGCTCTCGTATTCACGAATCTAATGGCTCAATCTGATCATCGCCACTGATTCGGGATTCGGTAATTGTTACTTCTACTGCCCTTTCTATAATCAGCATACACATATTATAGATATAATATGTTGCACCAGCTTGTGGGTCTACTGTTATCATCGTGAGCACCGATCTAATAAACCATTTAGTTTGATCAATTTTTTATAGTGTATAGACAAGGCGTTTACAAGGGGCTCAGCTTATACTTTGTTGATTTTTTTCTGCGTCGTGAGTTTCTTAGTTAATATCAGTTTTGGATACTCATTAGGACTAATGAACAATGAAGACCCGAGCAGGGGTCTTGAGGGTACATTCCATGTTATGGAACGGTACCTCGCTTCTTTCATTTTGTCCTGAATTCCACCACCACGTGGATTTCAGACGCTTTTCTTATACTGGAGTTCGCACCTGTTCAGCTTCGAACTGACGAAAGCCATATACCAAGTTTTAGTGGGTTCTTCAGAATGCATCCAGTCAATAGGAAACAGATTAAATATAGAGTCAATCAGTGGTTGTGTAAAAGTGTCTCGTTGAACAGGTTTTTGCAACTACGGTGTCGACTCCGGAAGAAAAATATAGAAATCTTACTGTGTTCGATTCGCGGTTAGGTCTGGCTGGTACACACAGCCAGACAATATTATCCCGTTTCTAGAGCTGCCATAATGGCTACCAAATCTCCTATCCTATAACACGAAACACGTATTCGATGTTTATTTTCTTTTGCGTCAGGTTTTCAAGTTGTAATATGGCGCTGTATAAATTTGGTGATTCTGTCCGCTCTTCATTACAGTCCTCTGTGTCTGCCTTTATAGAATCAAATCCTATACCAGCAAATATCTTGGCATGTTATCTACATATATATAAATGTTGCTACCGCCATATAACGCTAGCTCGTCATGCATATACTACTTTTGCTATGTGGGAACAACGTTTCACGCATTGCCGTTCCTTATATTCGTAAATACAATATGTGGAACATAGAATAACGATACGCGTACGCTGGATACTGCTAACATCCTTAGTGCTCTGCTTAGGTGCAAATGCAGCCTGCGTGATATATATATATATATGGCCCGTAACTCGCATCCAGATACCTGCACCCATATTCTTATGGCAATTTCATCCCCGAATCAAATGGTGCTATCATTCAACCTACTTGATTTCTCCGGCTAGTGCACTTGGATTCTTTCGCGAAACAGTAAACGACGACAAGGTATGCACTAGCTTCTGAGTCACTTGTCCAAATACAGCAGCTATCCGGTAAAGGAACCCCGCTAGGCAATATGTACAGAGAGCTACACATAGGCGTGCGAAGAAACGAGCAGAAGGACATCTTCAATTCGAACCTGCCTTTTTGGCCTTTGGCCGTATGATCGATCGATCTATCGCTCCAACGGTCTTTGGCCGCGGCCGCTTTTCTCACTGGCCTGTGCTGCCCGAATCTGCGATTCAAGCTGACTGAATGACTTTCCAGCTGGCTGAATGCCGGCAACAGAAGTGGCAGCAGCAGCAGGCAGTGCGTCAGTTTTCCTTCGGACAGGTTCTAGTCAGACAGCAGGAATTGGCAGGGGCGTGGGGCGATAACCTGTCGTCGCCAAATCGTCCTGCGTTTCGCCTGAGACAAAGCAACAGACAGCAAGGGGGCACAACTGCAGGCCGAGTTCTTGATGCGTTGATGCGTCGTTCCGGTGTTTCGATGTCGATTTTCGCCTGTATACACACAAACGGCGTCGACGGTTGGAAAAACCCATCTTCAAAGCACCATTGGCCTATGACTGGCGATTGCGTCCCACGTTCTGCGAGACGATGGCTGTTACTTCCATTGCTCGTCGACTCGATGGCTTCCTCCAGTGAATTGCAGGGTATAATAATGCAGGGCAGATAAAAGTTAGACGCACCGGGGGCAGTTGATCATACTACTGCTAGATTAGACAGAACGCGCCAGCAAGGTTACCGACGTAATTATTTAAGATTACCTTGTTCTCTGCACCTATATCACGTTAAGTTACGTGTAGTTGCAATGTGTGACTTGCACCACACGATGAAATAGCGAGCGCTGATTTTGCTGTCAACTTACCCAGCGCGGCCACACATACGTCTAACTGAGCTGATGAAAGAAGTTGATTCGTTAACACTTTTTGCTTTACCGAAAATTATAATGTACTGCATATAAAGTATGAGCTTTGTTTTTAGCGATGTTCCGTCTATCTTCCGCTATTAATTTAATTGCCATGTGTTGCAAAGAAGAAGTAGTTGTTCGAATTAGGGCTCGCAGGCTCACGAGTACTATCAACGTCACATTTGTTATCTCTGTTTTTGTTTGCTTTATCAACTACTTTACGGTCCGAGCTCATCGTGAGTGACTTTGACATAAAGCAACAATCGTTTCCGGCTCTCCGAACATCGGTATTAGCCGCAAAGCCTTCTGTTCACTAGACGTATTCCAGTAGACCTCTATTCATGGTGTGTAGCGAACTCACCTAAGCTTGGAACACTTTTGGGGAGCTACGGTCGCCGGTAGTGCCAGAAAGTGAAAGAGATCATGGACAGTCGCAGCGGGAGTGACCCTGATGACCTCAGGGGTCCCATCGTCCCTAATACAGCACACCGACTCGGTTACGGAGAGAATTTAGGCAGTCATAATACCAGGCCTGCATGAACCGCACTGAAGACTTGAAGAGTGGACGAACCTTATCAAATCTACGTAAGTAGACCATAGCGACGTAAGCACTATATAGACAGAATTAAAGCCGCTGCAAGTAGCACCAGGTACGCGCAGTTCTGAAAGTAATATTGTATCATTCCTGCAGTGGTCGACATAAAGGCATACGAGTTTTGAGTTTGTACCGCACTAGTTGGTAAGGCATTCACGGTTTTCCTCACGGTTGTTTGTCTAACGAGTGACGTTAATTAATAATGAGAGATCTATTGTTCTCACATTGTGTTCAAGTTACTAATTACAATGTAAGCTGATAAGCTAATTCAGTATAACTAGTAAGCGATAAAAAGGCCTGAGCAGTTTGCTTTACCGTGTCCATACAAAATATAAAGGCCTTTACAATAGGTCTTTGGAAAAGTTACTTATATCTTGTTAAGGGCAACAATGTACGCTACAAACGAAAGAGTACGTCATCTTCAGTGTTTCAATAACAGTTGTACTTTCCGATAAAGATTTACGTGCGGGTGGATTAAAACACACACACAATAAATGATTTGAAAGATAAATTTTAGAATTTCATGATGTACATGAGTGAGTTTATTTATGTGCATTAGTTGCATTTTAGGACTCGACAAAATGTAATATTCGAATGTTACACTACTTCGTCCGGAATATCCTTGTCCTATTATTATTATAACACAAGATTCATCCTAAAGCTGATAATGCCTAGGGTAACTGACTTGGATTAACGTTGAGAGTCTTGTCAACTTCACACTAAACACAAAACTAGAAGTTGTAGAGCTGATTTCTACCCTATAAGTTCTACCCGAAAAAATTGTGCTTCAGCTGTCAAACGCCTGTCTATAATTGTGCAACGGAAAATTATGTTCGTAGTCAAAGGACCTATCTATCAAAACAGGCTCACAAAACTATGTTTAGAGACCAAAGAGAAATATTCGCGTGTGGTTTTTTTTTGCTTACGTCTTGGATGCACAGTTCGATCCGTACCCAAATACGTAACCATCCTTAACAATACAACGCAAATATGTAATCATCATTCGTGGGCGTAAAATATCACCGATGAAAAACATTTATGTCGACCTGAATTTCACCAAGTTCCCCTCGGCACAATGACACTGGCAGACGAGTCATTACACCCGGCTGTCCAAGGACTTTGGTACCAAATGGACCTATTTGCCCGTTGGAACTACTGAAGTTATGTACCTTTATAGGCGATGTATGTTTATGCTACCTGAAAGTTCGACGAGGTGCGGATAACGAGTGGTGTTTTACGCAACTAGAGACACTTCATTGGACAAACGGTTGGCAATTGCAAACCAGTTACGAAGTCAGGTTTCTTAGATAATTTCGGAAACTAAGCTGATGACAACGGCTTACGAGTCGATTTCGTCTATAGCATATAAGTTCTTCTGTTTCGCTCGTTGTACGGCCTTATTGAGCTATTCATATAGTGAAAACTAGAGTCCATCACACTATGCCAACTGATTCGTACGCGGCCTGAGAAGTCGGGGTACCATCTCGAAGCAAAACCGGAAACGTTCTATAAAAGCTCATCAAATGATCCGATTCTGAGAACTGTGGCTAAAACTTGCTGAAATAACGGGGCGTTTATTGGCGACGATAAAAATGATTGAAGTTCGTTCTTCAGCAGGATGCCGTCATCCGTTATCATCCCTTCCTGGCATTCGTTGTAGCATATTGAAATAAAATCATAACTAATGCCACTGCGGTAGGTGGTCATACAAATCTATATCGATGCGATAACATCTATAACTAGCAAGCAATGATCTGAACTTAGAGGAAAAGAAATTCTGCCCTATTTTATTGGTACACACCATGCAAGGATGCTGCCGCAGAATGCGGACGACCATTATTTCTATGAATCACTATACATACAGGTGTAGAGTTTCCTAACGGTGGGTATGTATTGAACGAATTCGAAAGGTCATTTGTAGGCCTCCTATAAAGCAAGCGGCCGGCCGGCCGGCCGGCCGCCGGCCCAATACGGCCCCGGAAATATGCTCGATCCACAAGTGAATTACCCCCTCTGGAGCAGCGGAAATACCCCACAGACGCAGTTTTATCGATGTGGTTTTAATACATAACAAATATAGCAAAAAAAAAAGGTGATCCCCAACTTCACGTTTATACTACGCCTGTTTACATTGATTGTTCCTTAGTTCCCGGGACGGGTCGGGCTCTACGCCGCTGCAGCTTAGCGTATGTTCGTTACTGAAGCTTCAGATTCGCATAGGTCTTCGCACCTTTCTCATAATGAAACCGCGTTACAATTATGTCTTTTCTCCTAGATCCAATACGATGCATCATCTAACAATGTCTTCATAACGTTGCCGTTTCACGGTCTTCATTTGATCACATTGTGGGTTGCACTATATTAATAGACATACTCTGCTTTATGTTTCGTTAGCAAAGCGATTTAGCTGTCTTTCCGACCTCGATTAGTTCCACAGTCTGCCCATTCTCAACAGGTGGTTTCCAGTCTATCCATAAGTATCGTTTTCCTCCCTTCTGTCTTGCGATAAAAAGGAACAAGTCATGAAAGTGACAACGAAGACCGTTACCTTCATCAGACGATGAACAGTTATAGAATTATTGTATCAATGTTGTGTCTGGACAGCGTGTCACTTTTGATCGATTGTTACTTGGAGGAAAACGTATACTTTTTATACAAACAGATATATGCATTGAAACCATACATGGTTCCTTAGGTCAGACCACTGCGGTGTACCACTGTCTTTATTAGGTAAATATATGAGAACTGAAAGTTAGCGGAAGACAAAACAACAGGCTGCACTAAAAAATTACCCAGGCTGGGGCGAAATCTAGATTTGAAAATCATTTCTTGTCAATCTCGAGTGACAACTTGTCTAAATCAATACGTATCCAGAAAGCAGGGGCACAAGCTATATCGGGCTCTGTTGTCAGGTAACTTAATTCTGATAAAACGAGGTCTAGTATTCTAGGTGGTTATCACAGTTGTACAACAATAGGCCGCATATACTACGCACAGTTTTATTGTGTGAAACCTAACCGAATTAACGCGTTCAAGATTGGTTTGTAATGTCGGGATGTCGGAACTCCTCTTCTTTTCGAACAGCTGGAGCTAGCACATACTAAGTTATCACGAAGCATCGGGCGACTTCTCGGTCGACCATCTCTTCAAGCAAAATTTCAAAACTTAATTTTTCACCTGTGCTATGTATGCCGACGTCGTATCAGTGTTCCTTCTCGCTGTTAACTGACAAACCAGCGTCAAAGCAAACGTTAATTTGTTTATAACACGCATGACGCACGTGGATAGGTTTCGATAATCATATGTGTATATATATATGAGTAACGTCTATGTATGGAGTTTCACTGTCTGTACTTACGGCTCTTGTGGGAGCGCAAGTCAAATATAGTGCTCTGCTTCAATCTAAGTGCAGCAATGTCTCGGCGTGGTGACATGATGGACTTGAGGATCCGTCGACGCAAAAACAGACGCCCTAGCTCTCAGGTGATTGATGTGCACAGATTGCCCGGGGCCATCTGCGCCGATGTCAAGGGGAAAACATACAAATAGATAAGATATTCAGAAACAAAGTCCAAATCCCATACTTTGCTTACACGATGCTAAAAAGATAGGATAGACGAATGCGGAACGCCGTATTTGAATATAATTAATAGATATACATTCACTATGCAAACGATTAACAGTTTAAATTTAATTATTTATTACGCCTGTTTACGTTTAATCCAACGATATTGTTTGCCAAGCGCTAGCGTCTCTTCTGAGGTAGTATTTCCGTTTCCGGAAATTGGTCCGGTGACGGATGTTAGCGTCCAGTAGGACAGGCACGTACCACAAGGTCGTTGCCAGATAAATTTGTATAGGGCCGGTAGCCCTATGCAAATTTCGCCAAAGCATTTTGCGGGAAGCATTGCTTCGCTCAAGGCCTAACTAGCTTGGGTGGGTACACGCTTGACACGTTGCCATTCCTGTGACGTTCTGTTGAACCCTGTCGATCTATAGCCTTGACGTCCTGCAACAATGCTTCTACTTAACAGTGTGATTAAATTTTGTTTAGAACTCCTGCTCATGAAGCCATGTTTAACCACTGAGCTCTTGTCGGAGGCCGATGATTAAACAAAATCAGCATGCCTGTCTGTCCGATGAAAATTAATGGTGGCAGAAAAGGGGTATGGCATTTAAAGAAGATATCTAACGATATTTAATGTTTTAAATCTCCCAATGTAATGCGCCGAATAGACATGTACGTCAAATGTAAATAAGTCAAGTAATAATGAAAAAAAAACAGTAATATTAAGTGGCAATACCATGTTGAAATTCGATAGTTCCTATTGTAGAAGTATTATTCTAAGGGGAGGTTTGACTATTCTATAAAAATGTTTTGCTATATTGACCCATGTTACGTATGTACATACGAAGGATACTACGCAAATTGATGGCGTTACCTATTGCGTGATACCTCACCTTAAAATTTATGGGTGCTATCTACCAGTAGACTTCTCCAAGATCAATTCTGTGCGAAGTTCAGAAATACGCTGGAAGCATACCGTTCATAGCAATCACAGTCGGTCTCGACATATAAACGAAAGTGAAGGATGCGAAATATGGAACGGGTGTACACTACAGTTCACTATCTTTGAAATCGTCAAGTTATAATAGAAAGTTTACTAGGAACAACTTAACGTGCTTAACTAGTTCGTTGGGTCAGCACTAGCTGAGCTCAGCGTAACTGATCTTGAATGTGATGAATGAACTGATCTAGGCAGCTTTAGAATAGATTTCTTTAGCTACATGAGCGCTACTCGGGAAGTTTTCTCGCAGGTTATGTATGTGCTTGACTGATACGGTAACAAAAATCACAACCATTGATAAAATTGTTTCGTTACTATTAGGCTTCCTCTATTTTTTCCTATGGCAAATTCGACCAGCTTTTTTTTTTATTTAATGCATTAGCCAGTTGGTCTGACGGTGACGAGGCTTGTTATAGACCTATAGATATACAGGCGTCCCACCAGGCTGTTCGATTTAATTAGCTACTTTGATCAGTGATCAGCTTTCCTAGAATGAAAAAATTAATGCGATGGCTTTTTTTTTTTTAAATATAATTACTTATCGCCTACGAGTACGGATCAACGACGCACGTTCTATAGAAAGAAGACGACAATATTGCTAGCAGTATTACCGCTTCCAGCGTCCTGACTATCGACCATATCGTCGCGTTGAATCGAAACAGAGATTGCAATGATTCATGGTCGAAGCCTTTTTAATGGGACGGACTCAACTCAGGAAATTATTGGCTGCCTTTCGCTTCTGTTCGTTTGTAGCCTTTTCTACTTTTCACCTAGCGAATCGTTCGTTCGAACTCATTTTCTATGAAGTCATCCGTGTTCAAATTAGCAATGAACAGATACATAGCCACGGCATAATGCACTGTACGCAAATCGCCACACATTAATCAGCCAGGCGTGGGTCGAATCGGGGCAAGTTTCTCTCGTCGAGGGACTGCTCCATTATAACCGCCCGACCAAACGTATCAGGAATGAAGAATCAAGACAACTAGAAAGCCATGACCTCTGAGCGTTCCCCGTTCGGTAGCTTCCGAACATTATTTAGACAACTTCACTACACCGGATCTCATCCGTACGTTGATCGTACAATTCCAGAGGTGACTCAATGTGCCTTTTCACTTTTTACCGCCGCTGCAAAAGGCGATCTACCAGGGCGGGAAAACACTGTCCTATATCAGAGAAACGAGTCATTGGCTGTGGGAAGTCGTTCGGCTCTCTCTGCAGAGCAACGAATTGCTCTATCTCACCTTTAACGTACCCTTTAATTCCCTCTGGTAAAAAAAGGCATAGCCTCGAATACCACATGAACCTACATTAATAACAATAACCTATGCTAGCATCGCACTTAGAGTTAAGGTCATAGCTCCTATGATGCTATAGGCCTATTTCTGTGCGATGCACACAGCTTCATGTTAATGATAATGAGAAAGGGCTTATTCTTTTGCTGGTGACTTTCGCTTTCGCCTTATGTCTCCGCATTTTTGTGCCCCCTTAGTCTCGCTGAAGCGCATAATCTGCAAATGGTTGTGATAGCGAGGAAAGTGAGGTTACCTAACATTGACATAGATTTACGATAGGCCGCTAAACTATCTAGAACAGGCAATCATAAAGGGAGTACGGACGTAGATTATGACATGCAAAGTACATAGAGATAAATACTAGAATAAAGACGTGTTGCTTAGGCAATTAATCGAAGCTTAAGGTATACATATTTGAGAGAATCGTTAACACTAAAAGCATTGCATATAGAGAACAAAAATACCACATGTAGACAAATGTAAGCTGACAAATTTGGTTAGAAGGAGTATTTTTCAAATATTTTCTCGCGGTTTCAATAATATTTTGGGCGTAAAATATATTTGAAGGATTTGATGTTCTATGTTATCGCAACAGCAATGCGCACAAATACACACAGAACAAACGTCAACCGAGGAACGATTTGCAAACGAACAGAAGAACCAATAAACAGAATTTTCTGCTCATCTGTATTGCTACTCGAACATTTTTCAAGCTCCTAGAGCCGCGTCTCAGAGCCACACCAAACACACTGACGCTTACAAGGCTCAATAGCATCTAAAGACGTTGGCGACAGCAGCAACTACTAGATTAGGACAAGAGCAAAGTGTCGACAATGTGGCTCTGCAGACATCGGGGGTATATCGGAGGTTTGTTTACACAGCCTTTTATAACAGAAACGTCCGCTTAATAAAGGCAAGGCGTTAGGGTTGAAAGTTGCTAAGCTATCGTTTAAATGCAGAACCTGCTATCGGCGGCCCACCGCAGGTTGCTGTCTGCTTCAAAAAAAAACTGCGCCCAGCGAACTTCGATATACGAAGTTCCCGATTTGCCGCACTACGCTACGGAGGCCAAAGGAACCCACGAATAAATGTGTGGGTTAATTAATAGGTGCTCTTCCAGTTTTTTTTTTTTTATTTAGATTGGTATCGAGAAAATAATAGGATAATAGAATTTTACGTGGCGGACCATTCAAGTTTAGAAAGTTTGAATTGCGAACAATTGTGGAAACGGTATGTTATTTCTAGGGAACATATATTAGTATACAGCCGAGTCGAATTCTGACTCTTTAATTAACTTACCAAACTAAACTTTTTGTGCTCGAGATATGAAACGAACGTGTTTGGCTGATTCAGCGACTCAGTGGGTCTGAGATTATGCTATCTGTGCTAAAGCGGTAGTTTGATTATGTATTCTCGTATTCTAGCTTTAATGTAAATGCTATAGGTTTACGTAACACTAGCTTGTTAGCATGAGTAAAAAAATTTTTAGCGAAAAACAGAGTTTTAACATACACAGTGGTAGATAGCATTACATTAGTGGGTTCAAATTTGTCCGCAATCGACGTTTTACTGCGCGATTGCTTGGGGATTGATTGGGAATTTCAATATATAAGATTGTTACATTGCATTTAGTTGAATAGGAATCTTTCGCCATATCATGCGAGCGTAACATTTCCTCTATTTAAAATAGAGCGGGAAAATGGCAACAAACTCAAGTAACTTCTGCACGCCGGATAGATCCTGTCTGATATGATATAACCTACCCACTGATTTTATCTGTTACCCTACGCAGTGGGTTCATCATTTAATCACTTTTGTACGTTCGCATTTTATGTCATTTATGTACGCTAAACACACTGGTTTAGGCCCTATCCACTCCAGCGTTCTCTCATGTCATCGACGATGTTGTTATTGTCCTAAATGTAAATATATATGGCTACCTATTCTACGTATGTGGGTGGCTGTGAGACTGTGAGGATAATCCTTCAACGGTATCTATCTTCACTTAAAAGTGCCGTGTCTAATTTAAGAGTGATCGTGGGTAATATACGCGTAACTTAATGAAGAACTCAAAACGCGAGCTGAAATCAAGGGTATTGTTCTGTGAGGAGTGACAACGAGGAAGCGTATAGTAAAGGAAAAGTGGAGCTGAAGTTCTGGAACAAAGTGCAAATGAAATAGGACGGTGGAAATGAGGAAGATTTACCTTTCATACCATTGTTTTTTTGTCCCATAAAAATTATCATTATTATTATTATTCTGCCCAATTAAGGATTTAGTTCCGAATGTAAGGTTAGGCACCCTGCAGTTTCTCTCTGGAAAGTAATTACGATCTTACTCTTTCTCTTATGCCCCTACATGGCCCATAGCCACTCGAAAATGGTGACCGCATTCGCAAAGCGCACAAAAGGACGCCATTTTAATTCCATAATGATTTACTGCTTGAAAGCTTGAAGACAGGTTTCTCTTGTATTTCAGACTAATATCTTGGCGGTCGATGCCTCGCTAAATGATCGAATGAATAGTCTCTTTATCTAAATGGGTATTCTTAAGATCCATTTGCCATTAGCTGATGCCAATGCGCGCATCATTAGAAACAAATAACGATGAGAATGGAAGGGAATTCTATTTTTGTTTTAGCTCGAGCTGCATCATTAGTAGATACTTATCAATCACACAGTTCAAGACAATACAAAACAACGCTGCTAAGGCCAACATTAACAGAGCATACGGCCAAGCCTCGCGTATTAAACCTTAGTCGTCCTAATCCAACTGTCACCTGAGCACAGAATCGCTTCATTCCTCGCGCCAACTAGATTGAATGGCTGGTAATTTGCTTATGATCTGTACGCAGAAAATTATCTATATAGCGAATAAGATAGCCTCAAATCAACGTCCGTACTTTTAATTATAATATTTAAATAAATGTTTCGAGTTTTACGCCCGGTATTGCTGTTAAGTATCGCTTCAGACGACCGAATATAGGCCTAAAATATAGTATGCCTACGGCCAAATGTCAACGATCCTATGCAGCATATATCATCACGGCTAGCACGCAGACAAGCCACCACAGAACTATCGCGGGTATCGTGAAGTTCTTGTCGCGGGAAACGGCTCAGTACATAACCATCAGGGTTGTTAACCGCACCTCACAGCATTCCCTGCCAGCTCAATTCGCGCAGGACCCGCTTACGATTGTACGATACTTGATAAGATCGCGGTGATTAAAACTGTATCGGAATCGTCTTTATTTTCGTTGCACTTCGATATAAATGAAGATGTGTTAAAGGACTTCATTTTTGCTACTGAAATATAAACAAAAAAAAAGATTACAATTTATACTTATAGTTCACTTCTATCATCACCCTCGTTATTTATTCAATATAATCGTGAACAGATCCAATTTTCAAATATCAGCGACTCACCGAAAAATATTGATTTAACGCTTTGTCTACACATTCATGGGCTTCCATTGCGATTAATCATAACAGGCACTCCTGTCCCCATTTGGTATCGTACTTATTCTGGATGATACACAAATAAACTACCGGTTCGACTTACTTGTCACGCTTACGTCAGCACAAAGTTATCTACTCACAGTTTCCTATGATATTTTACTTTCTTTCCTGGTTCCTTTCGTGCGCCTTATTCTGCGAGATAAACGACCGAAGGGCCAGAAGGGAAAGGCGAGAAACTCCGGAAACCTTCGCGAAGTCCCGCCACGACCATTTATTTCCTCATTCAATCCGGAATAGGTTCCGCTCGACTAGCAATAACAGTAACCGGTAGATCTGTATGCTTGATGAATACGTAGAGGGCGCGGCATGAGATGGTGACATCCAGCCGGTTTGGCGACTTGTAGTTTCAAAAATACCGCTTGATCGTAATTTGGATGCCATCGGTGACTGTGAGTTTGGACGAGATAATTTTGAGCTAAGTAAATCAACCCTTTAACCTAACGTGGACTATTAAAAGACGTATAAAAATAGCTCAGTAAGAACAGATGTTTTCGACCCAGTGGCTACCTTTGGTGAAGGCTGAGACCCCAAGCACCAATGTTTGTTCATCATAAATTTGTTTATGCGATTTCTACCTAATCGCTGAATAATAGTGAGATCAGTCATTCACGCGAGATTAACTAAGCACATTACGTTCCGGTCTTCATTATTAGCTAATATAAGAAAAATATAACTACAAATACAAACAATGCAGGATTTAGAAAATAGTTACTTGGACTCACTCTTCATTTGAAGAACATAGGACGGAGTCCTCGTTCCTAGGAGGGCATCAAGAGCAAAAGCACATTAAATAAAGCAGCAATCACAACAATGCTAGAAAGTCGACCTATGGCAACGGTGGCCCACAGGCAGTTTGACAATCTGTTTAAAGAGGTAATTTTTCGAACGACGCCTACGCCTTCAGGTCGTATAAAAATCATAGAATTATCTACCCAAAACCGTTTACAGGTTCTTCGCAAACCAGCCTGCCAGATAAGGCGCTCATCGTACAATTGCAGTTGCAAAGCTTTCTGCAAATAAGAAACTTACGTTTAAGTTGTATGTACTAATTATTGTTTAAAAGTATTAAACATATGTGGTAACGCAGGAAGCTTATGGGCGCAGTGCAGTTGTCTTCAAAACGCAGCAGGGATTCTTCATCACCATAACCATGTCGTATCACCAGCTTCGTTCGCAGCCTGCCTCTGTAGAAACAAACACAGAATATAAGAAAAACAAAATTTGCATGACATTACTTACCGTTTGAAAGCCTGGCCAACGTCGGGGAACATCACGCGATAACTTGGGCCAACTGTGTAACACAGGGGCTGAACAATTGCGGGTTACCCGCGGTCGAGTATCAAAACAAGGAACAGAGAGAACCAGGACCGCTCGACTGTTGGACCCTTGCTGTTTCTTCTTCTTCTGACTTCTACCAAATAAACTAAAATAGATGGACGATTAGAATATTTTACAAAAATATCAAATATGGATCAATTGCGCTGCTATTTAGTCGAACTAATTTTTCTGGCAATCTTGAAGAGGATGTGGTCCTCTATTCTAGATAATACGATAGCAGCAGACGCAATATCTAATTGGATAAGATCGCTTAGAATTTGATTGCCCTCTGGCAATGCACACTGAATCACGTATGTATAGGGGAACAATTATACTTGGGCTTCGCTGCATAAAAAAACGAGGAAAAGGCGGCTATTACCGATAGTTTAAGGAAACGATTCAACCGAACTAGAATAAGGTCCAAGCACTGACTTAAGCGTCAATCCCAGTTAAGAGTAGAGACGCTGCAGGCGTTAATGCTTGGGCCATATGACTGTCAATGTGGATCTTGTTAACATGAACACTGTTTAATGGAGAGCGTATTTGTATATGTACGCATAGCGTGCACGAACGCCAGGCTAAATATATTCTTTTTATCTTGATTTGTAATCCATGCGTCTCTTTGAAGCAATAGTACATGTTATTTCTTTTTTGTCTTTTGCTGAAATATTAGCCAGCTCGCTTCTCGCCGATGGCACGCTTTCATAAGTACCCTCCTTACCTAATAATTTTCATATTCGAAAGAAACTGTGTCCTACAAGTGTATAAAACTTTGATGGACACTACGTTGGCAACATGAACGCGTGATACGAGCCGTGTCTACGTACTTTGCCTTCTGATTCATCGCCTACCTTTCGTCTAGACAAAGATCGATGGACCAAACAAACCATAACAGCCCGTTTTCATTGGTCATTGGGGTATAACGAGATGCAACGTAAAGCACGAATCGTTTATTGCTGTAGGAGCTTCGTTTAGTATTGTCTTCGATATCTTCTCAGCCGTTTCCTTAGGTCTGCAGGGTAGCTTTGCTCCTTGTTGTGTCGATAATAGGACTAGTGCTTAGTTGTCGTTAATTTAGGTCCCTTAGTCACGTTCCCAAATATATACTTATTACGGCAGGAAAATCTAGTTAACGACATACCAAGTTGCCTCCTAAAATTGATGACTATGCGCTCGCCAATATCCAAATCAATGCGAAATCGAAAGGCGGCCAGGTATAAGTCCACTCGCGGTATAATGCGAGTAGCTGCAAACATAACGGTTAGGTCGAGCTCATCATACTGACAAAGAACGTGTACCAAAAATATGTATATTTTGCTTTTCCTCCCTTTGTGGTAGAGCTTCAAATCTACTTCGTATGCATATTAAACACGTTTATTTATTGAAATCCACTGCCAGACCCCGTCAGGTACAACGGGGAAATGTGAATGTGACAGGAACCTGTCGTACCCATAAATACTCCCAGACGTTCACAGAGCCGTGGTTGTTCTGGGCGCCAATCAAAATATCCCAGAGCATGTTTCGTGCTGTGTGGTACGTCCAAGTTATCCAGTGAATTTCGCTTCTCGAGTCTGACTTGAAGGTAGATTACGCTTTCATGTAACTTTCGCGTTTTTCCAACAACTTACCACCCAATTAGCAGACAGCGATCAAGGTGAGTGGGCGCGTAGTGTACAGCACCGACGTTCTACACTCCAACAACGGGGGTGTACGGAAGCGAAACAAGACTATTGCGTAGCTAGCGTCAATGTCAACTCTCAGAATACAATTAAATAGCTGGCTGTCATTACGTCTGCTTTGCTAAAATATATAACGTTTTAACTGGATTCCAGCAGCTTTTTAATGTGATGGGTCCTAATTTATACGCCAGAGTGTTCTGTATATATGTTGCGGGAAGCAGAGCCGACGCGTGAAAAAATCCCAACAAAATCCTCAACAGTTGGGTCGCATGATCGAAACATAGGTTGCTTTAATACTATTGATAAATCGATTATGACGTTTATAAGAAAAGTTTGATCCCACCGAAAATTTGTTCGGGATATTACCGGGACCAGAACCAGAGCTAAAGGAAATGTCTTGCATGAGCGATCTCTTTTCATAGCAGCTGTCGCGTATGCATATTGGACTACGAGTGCCACGCGTAAATCTCATTTTATAAAACTGAACCAAACATATATATATATATATATATATATATATATTTGCTTGAAGACGCAAGAGAGAAATATATGTATATTTCTTTCTTGCTTCTTATAGACGTATGTTTGTGTATATGTATATAAGCCAAGTTCTCTTTCGACTTCAGGCCCCGCATTACTATTTCGAAATAACTATTCGCCTCATAGTTTCTTTGAAGGACAGCCTCCGCAGAAGATTTTTCTATGCAACGTCGTTTTCAAATATGGATCGCTAGGTGATACTAAAGCAAGACTAAACGCTCCGAAGAAGACCAACAAATGTGAAGCAATAGCTGATGTAATTCGTTAAAATAGTTACTTATAATAGAGCATCTGGATATAACTTGGACACATGCTACAAAGTAATGCATGATACGCCGCACTGAACGTGATCAGGATCGATAAGAACAAGTGTTCTCTAATTAGTAAATATAGTAAAAACTGAAAGGTAGACTACCGATGATCTCCGACTTCGCAAAACACACGTTCAGAAAGCATACACAGTGCAAGTTCCGGCCTCAGGCAAGAAACCGAAAATTAATGGTAGCCAAGTGCTGACTCTGATATGGTAAATCCGATTTCGCTAAGATAATTTCATCTGAAATATCAGAGCAAAGGTCATTTTGGCAAGATTCTCTTTCCCTCGCACTAAACATTACTGCAATATAGTGCTCTCTTATTTATGATATAACCCACTTAGCTGTTTGGGCTACTTCAGAAATTGTCTGCCATAGCCTTAGTCCAAATATCACTTATTGAACAATGTCACCAGATTTAAGTAAAGTCCTTTGAAGATATTAGGACAAGTTACTTACATCTAGATCAGCCATTTCGGACGAATTTTTCAAACGATCCCCTTACATCCAGGTTGAACTTCTCCTTGTAATGTATGATCAGTGGATAGGATCCCAATTATGGTAACAGCTCAATAATGTGCGCTAGTTTATTGCACAGTACACTTCGTTTATAACTAATAGGAAATAAACAAGCCTTAACCTAAAGAAGCTCCACTGAGTTGTACGCATGTGTATATATACACACGTAACTCTGATGGCCTGATGTTGGCTAATCCAGGACTGATGGATCACTTTATAATAATCTAATGCGTTTTTTTAGGTATCTTCGAATGTTGAACGCTTCTTATCGCCTGGTATTAACTACTACTAGTCAACGTCCAAACCCAGAATGATACTACGCCCAAGAGAACTATATGACGAGGCTCGTGAAGTCGTGGGTATAGCATCTATCATCACCATCTCATACGACAAAAGAGTTATCCGTAATTTAACAGAATATTATATTCGAAAATGAATAGATAACGTATAGCCGAACGGTCGTAGACAGTAGTTTCATGCGTAGGTACGTGTAGGCTCAAATATTTACGACATTTACGAGTCTTTCGAGTATCAGGAAGGTGCTCAAGAGAAAGAGAGCAAGCTGTCACGCATATAATTCATTATGCGGCCAAGTAGATCACTGAAGCAGTTAGTCGTAGGTCGTTAGGCGGTTACTGCAACGATGTGGCTTGCATTCCCAAATACAATATGATGTATTAGCAAATCGCAGGGGATAATTGATCTATCTCAACGGGAAATAACCTCTTAATAGAAAAGCACTTCCTATACGGAAAGCAGAACTGATCCTTTTAGTTATTTGACGCTTGTCGAATATGTTAAGGTACGTAGTTTAGGAGATATGCTCATTTAGAAGCAGCTCTCGTATTCGAAATTAAGCTGGCTCGATCGATACGGTCAGATCTGCCCAAACTTTCGCCAGTGTTCGGACACTTAAAAAACATCTGAAATAATATCTCGCTTTATCTTATGCATCGCCTGTTATTCTCTACTCAAGCTTGTACACTCAATCCGATAGTAGTTGAGAGGTTGTATTCATTTTCTATTAGAAGTTTTTGGTGCTCTACAGAGCAGCGTCATCTGTTCCGTTGATATCGGAACTATTCGTGTTCTAGATATACAGAGACGAGTGTTAATAATCGTCGACGTGTGATATTGTGCTATCTCATATTCATTCAGTCGGACGATTTGTCTCGGTCTACAGACCGCCTTGCACTCCATCTTGGCGTCGCCTTAATACGCGAATGGCTCTTGACTTATTTGAAACTGGCCGGTATGAACGCCAATTTTTCCTCATCTGTCCCGCCGCAGCCGTCCGACGTTCGCACCACGGGAGACCCATCGGAGGAATCGAGGGGAAGAGCCATTTTGGTCTCGCTGCGGGTTTTGTGGCTTTAGTAGCCTAGTTTTCGTGGCCTGACTGGCGGTGCGGTATGTTAGAGCTTGCCACTGATGTCACTGCTAACAATGCAAGAGTCGATTCATAATCGAAGCCATGAATAAATGGCAAGTAGACAAGCGACTCCAATGTTTTAAGTATGAATACGTCTTTCCTATGCAGTGTCCCGCAGAAAGGTGCAGCACCGGCCACGCGTGCGCCCCAGGAGAAGTTCGAGTGTGCGAGAGACTGCGGAAATTGAACGCAGGAACAGGGAAGGGGGCGGCATGGGTAGGAACAGAAACGTCCGACGATTGCTCGGTCGATGGAGTCAATCGAATCCCTAGGGGGGCCTTTATAGGCCAGAGGTCGAAGATACCTTGGCGACCACGTCGCCGGCCATCGGTGCTTCTATAAGCGATGCGATTGACTGCTGTGGCCGCTACTGTACAGTCAAGCAACTCTTCATAATTGAGCTTGAGGCAAACGTAGGCCCGGGAAGGCGTACGTACGCTCGCATAGATATACTGATTATATAACAAATGACGTGCGATACGACTCGAGTGCACTGTTATGAGCATGCACTTAGATAACACCCATTTACCTCCTTACGATAGTAGCTTTGAGTAGGTGGTGGGCATATTAATACCGGTATGTTAGTTTTCGTTTGAATGAAAGGATATAACGTTTCAAAGGCTTATGATAGTCTGTGTGGGCGACGTTAATCAGCGTGCCCACAGACAAGATAGGCAAAATTAATATATATATATATATATGGTGGTGTAATCATTAATAACAAGGGTCCACACACATATCAGATGTGTGTAAGCAACAACTTGTCCTGAAGATTTCCAGTTGGTTAAATAGGTTTCGGTGCTTATTTCATTCCTGGGTGACTCTGGCAGCAAATCAAAGGAGCGGAAAAGTACAATATTCACACGGGGTAACGAGCAGTCATGAAACTTTCCATCTTGGTTCTTTTGCCTGCTGCCAGACTTATCTGTTGTCAAGTGGCTAAATCGCATCATACTGGTAAAGTAATTTTGTGTCAATACCGTTCGATAACTGACGAAGCTCAGCCGAAGGACGAAGCTGCCTCTGTTCTCGGACAGAAAGCGGTCGGTGGAGGCGTGAGCAGAACTTCCGATGAACCGAGGGCTGATTTAGTACATCCGATAAAGCTGACGCTTTCACTGGAAACTAAGCTACCCTAAGAGAAGAAGCCAATCTGAAATGGGCCTCCTTTAGAAGAATCAATACCAGAAAACAGAGTTATTGTTTTGGGTCAGCTTTGTTTCGACTTCATTTAATCAAGCACGCTGAGACTTTTCAAAATACAGTCGATTTAATGTGAACATTTTGCTAGTATTACGGCTTCCTCAACTAGCCAGCCGTTTGTGTGTCTGATGGAATGCCTGCCGGCGATACCGGACGTAAAACTCGAAGCTTAGAGAGGTCTTCGTAGCTGCTTAAGAAAATTGCTGAAAGCGATCGAAATGAATTGCAAAAAAAATAGTAGATATCCAAATAGGTCTTCAATTGGTAATAAAGCAGATTATTAAATTTCATAACAAAGTCGCCTCTTCCGTTTTTTTTTTTTGTTGGATTTGCCAGCCTAGTTATTGCTTAGTTCGTAACAAACGAGGCAGCTCGATTTTTAAAGAAATTAAATTCGGCTCCCACGAATGCCACCAACACATGAACGTGCACAGCGTACATTTCTAGTCACAATACTGTGAACTTCTTTAATCACTATAAGTAGGACAGCTTATAGCCAGTTTATAGTTTATAGAGCTCTGTTTATAGCCAAATCGGCTGAAATCATCCATAATAAACGACTCTCAGACAGACCGAGCAAATTTATGAACGCAGCAACATACACACGTTTGTTCGTCCTAAGATCACTGAAAAATAATCTAATAGTAACATTTCGTTTCAGATGAATAGAGTCAACGGAAAGATTGCGCTTGTTGCCATAGCGGGCGCAGCTATAGGTGTCATGATGATCCCACTGGTGGGCGGAGCGTACCTTGTCAACCTTGATAGGTTGATGGAACGTGGAGGTGGACCTCTGCCATCCCATATGCCAGCTAGTAGCAACGTTAAACGTGAAGGTAAGTAGGCGTTATGTCAACGGTGTCGCTGTACACTTAACAGATATGACAGCAAAAAATAGACATTTACCCTATCCTATGGCAGCGTCACAAAAAAATCGACACTTCATTTCTATCCGAAAAGAATTTCTCTTTTTCCCCCTCCACAACAGACGCAAATTGGGCTTCAGTGCTTTGGTACTTTGGCCGACATCTTCGTGTGGCAACCGTGGGGCCCATGTTCACGCCATTTAAAAATCGTACTCATATGTTATTGTCTACTGTTTCAGTACATGTTAGATCTTATATCTGTGTTGTCAGAAAAGTATCACCTTCGATATATTCTGAGCGGTATTGTTCGTTGGCTTTTCGGTATATTTGGGGATCACCAGCGAATATTCATCAATGTAACACAGGTTCAGCGAGACGAGCCGACTCGCAAAGATTGATCCGATGATTCTGTGCTTCCATGACCGGATTTGTTGCAGGCAAACGTCACGATTAAATACGTACTAGTTCGTACACGCATCCGGTACCTTATTTCGATACTGTTAGCGTGTCAAAAATAACGTTTAGCGTTCCAGCGCGCAGGGATATCCTAGCGAACAGAAAAATTCTTACGATCCTGTCGTTTCCTAATAAATGCCTCGACGGTCGTGATTCAATGGTTAGGAACGCTTTGCTTATCACGCAAAAATCTACGTTAATATACGCATACTCTTTTGCCTTGACACTGATCGGTTTCCGATCGATTGATGTCACTGTTTGTCAAATTGAATGAATAGGAATGGCGACCGCAACAAATGCTAACCTAAACAGTAAAACGCAATACAGCATGAAATCTTAATACATTATTATCCCATTGTTTACTTACCCACGTAGTTTGATGTTAAACGTTCTTAGCGTGTCCAACAAAAATCGTTCAGTGTTTTCGAACGTAGTAACAGAGTCAAGGAGCCTTAAAAGGACCCAGTTAATTACGGAAGTTCCTGTAATAGATTGTAAAGCTGCTCTTCTTGTTCCACCTTCAAAATGGATAATCGTCAACGGTGCGATAATGCAACTAGAGCTTTGCTGAATGCAGGACCACGTAGGAGAATGAAGAACGAGCCGAAAGGAACTTCGTTGCTCAATCTGATACTCGCATTTTGACTGGGAGGTCCTCTGGTCGTGCTTTCCAATTGTGAAACGGTTTCATCGGGAAAATCGATGACAGGGGTTAAAGGGCAGCTGTTCGCATTACTACCCTCATATTAATTTAGACGGATCTAGGCGAAGACAACAAATTACATCTTTAATCGGATACGCATATATACCGATGCTTCTATTCGTACAGCTGTAGCGTTATTCGAAGATGCTGACGCGCAGGTTGTACCCAGATTTAGCCTCATCTACACCGCCCATATTGTTATATACCCCAATAGCATTTGCACGATTAAACGTTTAGTAGTTATTTGGCTTACGCTTAATTCCTGCAGAATAAATCCTATCAAACGGATGTAGCCGGAGTAGATGTAGCCGAACCAATTATAAAGTATCGATCATATATATCAGTAGATGCCATAGTGAGCATATCGACAGATTATCAGCATATCTACCAATTCTATGATTAACGATGATCCAGACGCGTCTTGGCCTAATTGATGGAGACGGGTGCGCTCAAGGTTCATCAAGTACGCGCAGGTTACGCGCGTTAGCTCAACCTGAAGAGCACGGAGGTCCGTAGGATCACGCCCCGCAATACGTAAGGAAGATTCATCACTACGTGCATCGCGCTATCAGTTAGATACATGGGTTGCTAGGAGATCTCCTCTTTTTTACCAAAAAAAATACTCAGAGAGCGTCAAGACGAAGAATTTCATAACAATTCCATGACTAATGAAAACTACTGCTCAGCAATGTGACCCCGCCTAACACCGCTTGAGCTATTACCAGGACACAATCGGCTAAAAGTGTGAATCAGTCCATCTATTAGTTCCGTTGATTCGGGCAGTTGTAGGCAGAACACGACCAATGTGAAATCAGACAACGAATAAATGGATGACCTGACTGTCAATGCATTGGAACAGCTGATACCGTACCATTGGATGCACCCGCACCTCAGGGGCATCCATGCGTTCGCATGGAATATGATAAACTTATGCCACACACAAGATTGTACCTACACGCGGTAGAACATAATATCATTATAGCACGTGATAGCTTTTTGGTAT